>NC_048571.1:12651105-12716105 GCF_013265735.2 Oncorhynchus mykiss | reverse complement strand
ATTGCGGACCTCTGTCCGAACGACGTCTGACGGAAGGCCATGAATTCTGAAAACATTCTCGATTATGATTTGTGCCGTCTCTTTAGCAGAAGGAAGCTTAGCAAGGGGAATAAAATGAGCCGCCTTAGAGAACCTGTCGACAACCGTAAGAATAACAGTCTTCCCCGCTGACGAAGGCAGTCCGGTGACAAAATCTAAGGCGATGTGAGACCACGGTCGAGAGGGAATGGGAAGCGGCCTGAGACGGCCGGCAGGAGGGGAGTTACCGGACTTAGTCTGCGCGCAGACCGAACAAGCAGCCACGAAACGACGCGTGTCATGCTCCCGGGTGGGCCACCAAAAACGCTGGCGAATGGAAGCAAGCGTACCCCGAACGCCAGGGTGGCCGGCTAACTTGGCAGAGTGAGCCCACTGAAGAACGGCCAGACGAGTAGGAACGGGAACGAAAAGAAGGTTCCTAGGACAAGCGCGCGGCGACGGAGTGTGAGTGAGTGCTTGCTTTACCTGCCTCTCAATTCCCCAGACAGTCAACCCGACAACACGCCCCTCAGGGAGAATCCCCTCGGGGTCAGTGGAGGCTACTGAAGAACTGAAGAGACGAGATAAAGCATCAGGCTTGGTGTTCTTAGAGCCCGGACGATAAGAAATCACGAACTCGAAACGAGCGAAAAACAGCGCCCAGCGCGCCTGACGCGCATTAAGTCGTTTGGCAGAACGGATGTACTCAAGGTTCCTATGGTCGGTCCAAACGACAAAAGGAACGGTCGCCCCCTCCAACCACTGTCGCCATTCGCCTAGGGCTAAGCGGATGGCGAGCAGTTCGCGGTTTCCCACATCATAGTTACGTTCCGACGGCGACAGGCGATGAGAAAAATACGCGCAAGGGTGGACCTTGTCGTCAGAGAGGGAGCGCTGAGAAAGAATGGCTCCCACGCCCACCTCTGACGCGTCAACCTCGACAACGAACTGTCTAGAGACGTCAGGTGTAACAAGGATAGGTGCGGATGTAAAACGATTCTTGAGGAGATCAAAAGCTCCCTGGGCGGAAACGGACCACTTAAAGCACGTCTTGACAGAAGTAAGGGCTGTGAGAGGAGCTGCCACCTGACCGAAATTACGGATGAAACGACGATAGAAGTTCGCGAAGCCGAGAAAGCGCTGCAGCTCGACGCGTGACTTAGGGACGGGCCAATCAATGACAGCTTGGACCTTAGCGGGATCCATCTTAATGCCTTCAGCGGAAATAACAGAACCGAGAAATGTGACGGAGGAGGCATGAAAAGTGCACTTCTCAGCCTTCACAAAAAGACAATTCTCTAAAAGGCGCTGGAGGACACGTCGAACGTGCTGAACATGAATCTGGAGTGACGGTGAAAAAATCAGGATATCGTCAAGGTAAACGAAAACAAAGATGTTCAGCATGTCTCTCAGGACATCATTGACTAATGCCTGAAAGACAGCTGGAGCGTTAGCGAGGCCGAAAGGAAGAACCCGGTATTCAAAGTGCCCTAACGGAGTGTTAAACGCCGTCTTCCACTCGTCCCCCTCCCTGATGCGCACGAGATGGTAAGCGTTACGAAGGTCCAACTTAGTGAAAAACCTGGCTCCCTGCAGGATCTCGAAGGCTGAAGACATAAGAGGAAGCGGATAACGATTCTTCACTGTTATGTCATTCAGCCCTCGATAATCTATGCAGGGGCGCAGGGACCCGTCCTTCTTCTTAACAAAAAAAAACCCCGCTCCGGCGGGAGAGGAGGAGGGGACTATGGTACCGGCGGCAAGAGCTACAGACAAATAATCTTCGAGAGCCTTACGTTCGGGAGCCGACAGAGAGTATAGTCTACCCCGGGGGGGAGTGGTTCCCGGAAGGAGATCAATACTACAATCATACGACCGGTGTGGAGGAAGAGAGGTGGCCCTGGACCGACTGAACACCGTGCGCAGATCGTGATATTCCTCCGGCACCCCTGTCAAATCACCAGGCTCCTCCTGTGAAGAAGAGATAGAGGAAACAGGAGGGATAGCAGACATTAAACATTTCACATGACAAGAGACGTTCCAGGAGAGGATAGAATTACTAGACCAATTAATAGAAGGATTATGACAAACTAGCCAGGGATGGCCCAAAACAACAGGTGTAAAAGGTGAACGAAAAATTAAAAAAGAAATGGTTTCGCTATGATTACCAGAAACAGTGAGGGTTAAAGGTAGCGTCTCACGCTGAATCCTGGGGAGAGGACTACCATCCAGGGCGAACAAGGCCGTGGACTCCCTTAACTGTCTGAGAGGAATGTCATGTTCCCGAGCCCAGGTCTCGTCCATAAAACAGCCCTCCGCCCCAGAGTCTATTAAGGCACTGCAGGAAGCTGACGAACCGGTCCAGCGTAGATGGACCGACAAGGTAGTGCAGGATCTTGAAGGAGAGACAGGAGTAGTAGCGCTCACCAGTAGCCCTCCGCTTACTGATGAGCTCTGGCTTTTACTGGACATGAAGTGACAAAATGACCAGCAGAACCGCAATAGAGACAGAGGCGGTTGGTGATTCTCCGTTCCCTCTCCTCAGTCGAGATGCGGATACCTCCCAGCTGCATAGGCTCAGCACCCGAGCCGGCAGAGGAAGATGGTAGTGATGCGGAGAGGGGGGCAACGGAGAACGCGAGCTCCTTTCCACGAGCTCGGTGACGAAGATCAACCCGTCGCTCAATGCGAATAGCGAGTTCAATCAAGGAATCCACGCTGGAAGGAACCTCCCGGGAGAGAATCTCATCCTTTACCTCTGCGCGGAGACCCTCCAGAAAACGAGCGAGCAAAGCCGGCTCGTTCCAGCCACTGGAGGCAGCAAGAGTGCGAAACTCAATAGAGTAGTCTGTTATGGATCGATTACCTTGACATAGGGAAGACAGGACCCTGGAAGCCTCCTCCCCAAAAACAGATCGATCAAAAACCCGTATCATCTCCTCCTTAAAGTCCTGATACTGGTTAGTACACTCAGCCCTTGCCTCCCAGATTGCCGTGCCCCACTCACGAGCCCGTCCAGTAAGGAGAGATATGACGTAGGCGACACGAGCAGTGCTCCTGGAGTAAGTGTTGGGCTGGAGAGAAAACACAATATCACACTGGGTGAGGAACGAGCAGCATTCAGTGGGCTCCCCAGAGTAACACGGCGGGTTATTGATTCTGGGCTCCGGAGATTCGAAAGCCCTGGAAGTGGCCGGTGGATCGAGGCGGAGATGGTGAACCTGTTCTGTGAGGTTGGAGACTTGGGTGGCCAGGGTCTCAACGGCATGTCGAGCAGCAGACAATTCCTGCTCGTGTCTGCCTAGCATCGCTCCCTGGATCTCGACGGCTGAGTGGAGAGGATCCGAAGTCGCTGGGTCCATTCTTGGTCGGATTCTTCTGTTACGGTGCGTGAATGAGGACCCAAAAGCGAATTAAAGTAAACAGAGCTTCTTTAATACAAAACATACGTAGGCTCAGATGGACCGGCAGATTCCGACAGGACAGGACAAGGTTGCAGCAAACATGACGATAGTCTGGTTCAGGCATGAATAACACAAACAAGAATCCAACAAAGACAGAAACAAAAACAGAGAGAGATATAGAGGACTAATCAGAGGGAAAAAGGGAACAGGTGGGAAAAGGGGTGACGAGGTAGTTAGGAGGAGACAAGGAACAGCTGGGGGAAAGAGGGGGAGAAAAGGTAACCTAATAACGACCAGCAGAGGGAGACAGGGTGAAGGGAAAGGACAGAAACAAGACACAACATGACAATACATGACAATTCTTGTGGGCACTTCAGGTTCCCACAAGAATAGTTAAACATGTCCACGTGTGCACGCTCACACACACACACACACACACACACACACACACACACACACACACACACACACACACACACACACACACACACACACACACACACACACACACACAAAATACAATCAACAATCAAATAGACAGACAGGTCCATTTAGTGATTATTGTGAAGGTCACCAAGTCCAATTATATCTAAAAAAATTCTGATTGAAAACACTTTTGTGATTGAGTCTACTCTCAGCTGTACATCTTTTCTTTGTGACCTTCTGGCAGTGCACTTTCCTATCTTTCTCTCTCTGTCTCTCTCTCTCTGTGACAGTGTGAACGGTGACTATGTCAAGGGGCACAGTGTGGAACATTATGTCCAAATGAACATGGGCTGTGGCAAATAGAATAGACCAGATATGACCGGCATCCAGCGGATTATTCTGTAGCCTCTGCTCTTGATTGGGTGAACTGATGCGGTTTTAATTGGGAATAGCCTCAAGACTCAAGATAATTGAATCTAATTCACAATAATATTCGCTTATTTTATTCACATTGTTCATTTGAACTTTTAGAAATGTGTAGGTTCTGTTTCTCTGAGATTATCTGAGGTAAACCGATTGTTATTGATTTGAATGAATTCCTCTTTTAATTCAAACATATAAACAGTTTGCTCAAAGCAAAAGGCATCAAAAGCAGTTTTTTTCTCTTTCTCTTCTCTCAGACCAATTATAAACTTCACAGCTGAATTAATGATTCGTGCAGCATATAGAGGAGCAGGTTTACCCCCGTCGTTTGTGGAGAGTTCTGTGGTTATTAGTATTTTAGGACTTTTCTGCATTTAGATACAAAATCCATGGGTTCCCTAAGGGTTTGTTTCCCAACAATCATGGCCCAAACTCCACGACTGAAAACGTTGAATAATGCATCATTCCTATCTAACTCCCTTCCTTTCTTCCCTCTCTCCTTCCATCCCTCAGCTTCTTCCTTATCTCTTCATCTTCCTCAACCTTTTTCCTGACATCCCTCCTCGTTCCCTTCCTTCCTTTCCTTCCTTTCTCAATGACCTAAGAGTATAATAATAATATTAATAATGATGATTTAAAATTCTTGAGCGCTTTCATTTACAGACATAAATTGTAAAACTATTTACATTGTGAGCAACCAGTGTAGCATTGGGTCAAAGAAATATGGTGGAAAGAAACCACCATTTCACTTCTTTAGTCTGTGAGGGATACGTTAAAGGTATAGTCCACCCCCAAATTGTATCCAATTAGATGGTGTCAATCTGCTCTTGCATATTTCTCCTAATCCCCTGTATAGCCGGATGTACACAACAACAGACGGATTGCAGTACTGACCCAGCTCATCTTCATCACCTACGTGGTGTGATATTAGGGGGAGTTATTGAGAGCCTTCCTCTCTACTCCAGTGGCTTTAACCTAACTGGTAAAATCATCATTTCTCTCTGTATAGTTTAGCTGTAAGGGAGTCGCAGTCGCCGTCCTCATCTGTAGATGAATCCAGAAGCTTTCAAAGTGCTGAAAAGATGGGAATTGAGCTGTTTAAAGGGAATCGTAAAGGATTTTACATTAAGGGGAAGGTTTAGGATTGACTACAGCAGTGTTTCCTACTCTAGTCCTTCTGTACCCCCAAAGAACACTTTTGTTTGTACTCCCTGACAAACTCATGGAGGGCTTGAAGATTAGTTGGCAAGTTGAGTCAGGTGTTCTGGTCCAAGGCCACAACAAAAATGTGTACTGTTGGGGTGCTGGAGGACTGGAGTCGGAAAACAATGGACTACAGCAGTAGATTTTCAATGGTATGAGAACAGTCTGGGCCTATATTGAATAGAATATTCCTAGTGCTTCACCTACACAGATCAAAGTACACATAAGGGAAAATCATTATCAGCCAATAGAAAAATATTTGTTATTCCACCTCCTAATCAACAATGTCTTCAAAACGTGACAGGTTTTCATTGAACGTAATAAAGTTAATTTCTCCTTAAGGTCGGAATGAGTCTGTCGCTCTCTCTCTGCTGAATATTAACATTGATTCAGATCTGTTTATGGCCGGTCATAAAGACCATAGATTTACAGAGCCTGGCGCTGACTTATGGTTAGAACAGTCTTATAAAGGTGTCAGTCTACCAGTGGAACTATACTGCCCTTTGGCCAGCAGTTAACTGCCTCAAGGTATTTAACAGTTTTCATAAAGTCTCAATGTTATTTATTAATGTTGTATGTGGGAAGCTGGGCCTCTGGGCATTCTGACCTGGGCCTCTGGGCATTCTGACCTGGGCCTCTGGGCATTCTGACCTAGGCCTCTGGGCATTCGGACCTAGGCCTCTGGGCATTCTGACCTAGGCCTCTGGGCATTCTGACCTAGGCCTCTGGGCATTCTGACCTAGGCCTCTAGGCATTCTGACCTGGGCCTCTGGGCATTCTGACTTAGGCCTCTGGGCATTCTGACCTAGGCCTCTGGGCATTCTGACCTAGGCCTCTGGGCATTCTGACCTAGGCCTCTGGGCATTCTGACCTAGGCCTCTGGGCATTCTGACCTAGGCCTCTGGGCATTCTGACCTAGGACTCTGGGCATTCTGACCTGGGCCTCTGGGCATTCTGACCTAGGCCTTTGGGCATTCTGACCTAGGCCTCTGGGCATTCTGACCTAGGCCTCTGGGCATTCTGACCTAGGCCTCTGGGCATTCTGACCTAGGCCTCTGGGCATTCTGACCTAGGCCTCTGGGCATTCTGATAAAGACCATGTAGGATGAAATGTCAATAATTATAACTAGACGTCAATGAGAGCTGCATCTGTGATTCTGAGTGCATCAAAGTCATACGAGTGGATAAAATGTGAATTGGTGGTAGTGGATACATAGGTGGATACATAGGTGGATACATAGGTGGATACATAGGTGGACACATAAGTAAGTGGGTGTGATACGGCAGCCATTTTATGTCAAATTGCCATGTGGACTGTCCCGGTGGAGAGGTGAGGAGGAAATTGACAGAAGTAGACTCTGTTTAATGCAAGAGGGCACCGTCAGAGATGGTCGCCTCCCTTTGAGTCCTTAGGAAACTATGCAGTATATTTTTTTAAATGTATTATTTCTTACATTGTTAACCCAGGAAATCTTAAGTCTTATTACATACAGCTGGGAAGAACTATTGGATATAAGAGCGAAGTCAACTTACCAACACTACAACCAGGAATACGAATTTCCCGAAGAAGATCCTCTGTTTGGACCACCACCCAGGACAATGGATCTAATCCCAGAAGACGACCCAAGACAACGGCGCCGCTGTGAATCAGTTTTTCTGATTTGAGTGAATTTATAAGGAAGTGCACTGGAGATGTTGTACCCACTGTGACTATTAAAACCTACCCTAACCAGAAACCGTGGATGGATGGCGGCATTCATGCAAAACTGAAAGCGCGAACCATCGCATTTAACCATGGAAAGAGGTCTGGGAACATAGACAGTGTAGTTATTCCCGCCGCAAGGCAATCAAACAAGCGAAATGCAGGAACAGGGACAAAGTGGAGTTGCAATTCAATGGCTCAGACACGAGACGTGTGTGGCAGGGTCAACAGGAAATCACGGGCTACAAAAAGAAAACCAGCCACGTCACGGACACCGACGTCACGCTTCCAGACAAACTAAACACCTTCTTTGCCCACTTTGAGGATAACACTGTTGTGGCCCGCTAACAAGAACTGCGCCCTCCCCCTCTCCTTTTCCGTGGCCGACGTGAGTAAAACATTTACATCTGTTAACCCTCGCAGGGCTGCTGGCCCAGACGCCATCCCTTGGCACATCCTCAGAGCATGCGCAGACCAGCTGACTGGTGTGTTTATGCTCCCTATCCCAGTCTGCTGTCCCCACATGCTTCAAGATGGCCACCATTGTTCCTGTACCCAAGAAGGCAAAGATAACTGATCTAATGACTACCTCCCCGTAGCACTCACTTTTGTTATCATGAAGTGCTTTGAGAGACTAGTCAAGGATCATATCACCTCCACCTTAACGGCCACCATAGACCCGTTTCAGTTTGCCTACCGCCAGCGTGTCCATGCACGCCTCCAACTCAATCATCAAGTTTGCAGATGACACAACAGTAGTGGGCTTGATTACCAACAACAATGAGACAACCTACAGGGAGGAGGTGAGGGCCCTCGGAGTGTGGTGTCAGGAAAATAACCTCACACTCAACAAAACAAAGGAAGGCGCAACAGCACCTCTTCAACTTCAGGAGGCTGAAGAAATGTGGTTTGTCACCCAAAACCCTGACTAACTTTTACAGATCCACAATCGAGAGCATCCTGTTGGGCTGAATCACAGCCTGGTACGGCAACTGCTCCGCCCTCAAACGCAAGGCTCTCCAGAGGGTGGTGTGGTCTGCACAACGCATCACCGGGGACAAACTACCTGACCTTCATGACACCTATAGCACCTGATGTCACAGGAAGGCAAAAAAGATAATCAAAGACAACAACAACCCGAGCCACTGCCTGTTCACCCCGATACCATCCATAAGGTGAGGTAAGTACAGGTGCATCAAAGCTGGGACCGAGAGACAGATTCTATAAACAGCTTCTGTCTCAAGGCCATCAGACTGTTAAACAGCAGTCACTAACTCAAAGAGAGGCTGCTGCCTACATGGAGACCCAATCACTGGCCACTTTAACAAAATGGATCACTGGCCACTTTAACAAATGGATCACTGGCCACTTTAACAAATGGATCACTGGCCTCTTTAACAAATGGATCACTGGCCTCTTTAACAAATGGATCACTGGCCACTTTAACAAATGGATCACTGGCCTCTTTAACAAATGGATCACTGGCCTCTTTAACAAATGGATCACTGGCCACTTCAACAAATGGATCACTGGCCTCTTTAACAAATGGATCACTGGCCTCTTTAACAAATGGATCACTGGCCTCTTTAACAAATGGATCACTGGCCACTTTAACAAATGGATCACTGGCCTCTTTAACAAATGGATCACTGGCCACTTTAACAAATGGATCACTGGCCTCTTTAACAAATGGATCACTGGCCTCTTTAACAAATGGATCACTGGCCACTTTAAACAATGTCACTTTAAATAATGCCATTTTACATATCTTACATTACTCATATCATATGTATATAATGTATTTTATACCATCTATTGCACCTTGTCTATGCTGCTCGGCCATCGCCCATCCGTATGTACGTATTCTCATTCACCCCTTTTAGATTTGTGTGTATTATGCTAGCACTGTCGGAATCAGAAACACAAGCATTTCGCTACACTCGCATTAAAATCTGCTATCCATGTGTATGTGACAAATAAAATTGGATTTGATTTGCCACTGCCAAGTGACGTATCACCTAGTCACCTTCTGCTATCACATATCAATAAGAGTCAATATCTGAGGCTAACCAAGCCAGACCTATAACCCTTTCTTTCTTTCTTTCTTTCTTTCTTTCTTTCTTTCTTTCTTTCTTTCTTTCTTTCTTTCTTTCTTTCTTTCTTTCTTTCTTTCTTTCTTTCTTTCTTTCTTTCTTTCTTTCTTTCTCTCTCTCTCTCTCTCTCTCTCTCTCTCTCTCTCTCTCTCTCTCTCTCTCTCTCTCTCTCTCTCACTTCCCATCTATCCACATTTTTACCTCATATTTTCACTCCCCATTCTCTTTCTCTTTCCACCTTCCCCCACACTTTCACTCCATTCTCTCCTCCTCTTACTTTCTCTGGCACTGACAGAAAGGCGAAAAGAGGTGTGTATCTCCTCCTGTTTTCTCTGTGTGAGTCAAGCTGTCACTCATCTTTCCATTCACCTCCCTCCCTTTCTTCCTCTCTATCTGGTCGGAAACACATTTCCAGGGATTCCCTCCGGCTGTGACTCCTTCATAGCACCCTTGACCCAGTTACAGTGGAAACGACCCACGTGTAGACTCACACACAGCTGCCTAGTTTGTCTGGCTATGGGTCTTAGGGGAGTAAAGACATATCCGTTACCTGAATCCAAAATGACAGGCTTTCTCTCATAATAACGACAGTGTTAAATGCTCTCCCTGGGCCCTCTCTGCCTTCTCCTCTATCTGTCTGTTTCTCTCTTTCTACTTCCCCCTTACCTTTACACTCTCCTCCTTTTCTTTCTCTCTTCATTTCCCTCTTCTCCTCCTCCTCCTTCATCCTGCACTCACCCTTTCTCTCTCTCTCTCTCTCTCTGTCTGGCTCAAGGCGATGCTTCTTGTGTCCTTCATTGATCTTTCTGTTCTCTCAGAGCCACGTCCCCTTGTCCCCCTCACTTCCTCTCCCTCCTCCTCTCCCCTGCCTCCCTTCCTCTCTCCCTCCACCCCTCTCTTCCTCCATCCCTCTCTGACCAATGGCTCGCTGGAATTGGTATCCACGCCCGTCCATCTCCTTGCCAACGGGGCCTGCGTGGCGTGCGGTTGCCATGGCAATGACTCTCACTTTCAAAACTCGTCTGGTCTGGAATCAAAACAGGCTCCCTGCGCCGTTGCAACAAGTGATGGATTGATGTTATGTTGTCAGACACGCACACATTCACCCCCACACACACACTCACGCACATACACTCACACATCCTGGCACACTTCTATAGCCAGGACAGTTGACAGTTCCCCCTTTACCTGATGACCACGATCATGACAATGAATGAGGACTGTAAATCCATCAATCGACCAATCAATAAATCAATCAGTCAATTAAGCAATCCATCAGAAGTGGTGAAGAAACAGAAACAGTGTCTGTGCTGATAGTGCTGGTCCTGGGTGTGATTGGGATTCCAGAGTAGTGTCTGTCTGGCAGACAGTAACAGCCTCAGGGATACAGCTGCTGCTGTAGTGTCTGCCACCTACCTAATGCTGGAGATAGTGACATTAGGTCATCTTGATTACACATCCAATTAAAAATGGTAGCACAAGTGCAAGCACACACACTGCCACACACACTGTCACATACACTGCCACACACCCACACACACTGTCACACACACACACACAAATGCGTACATGCATACACGTCTGCAAACAAACTAATTGCCTCTGCGTTTATAGCGAGTGAAATATCTATTGTGCAAATTTAGAGAGAAATATGTTATTTTACATCCTCGTCAACAAAAACATCTCAACACTCACTCCCAGCCCCTCATCACCCAGTACTCTCTCATTCAATGTAATCACTGTCAGGTAGCCTATATATCTTTCTTCATCAATCCCACTTCTTCCCCATCTTCCCATCAACAATGTTTTGATGGTTGCCATGGCAACCAACAAATGTCCCTGGCAACAGACGGGTGGAAATGTGTAGGTTGTGATTGGTTAATCAGTATTCAGTCCAAGGTATGTTTAACTTGTGCTGTCCCAAGACCCCCCCCCCCCCCCACCACCACCACCTCTTCTGCCCCCTATCTGTCAGTCAAACAGTCTCATTCATCACAGTCATTATAGACACCCACCTCAGAGACCTTACATGTGTGTGTGTGCTGGAGTGAGAGAGAGTGTGTGAGAGAGTGTGTGGTGGGTGCGTGTGCGTGTGCATGTGTGTGTGTGTGTGTGTGTGTGTGTGTGTGTGTGTGTGTGTGTGTGTGTGTGTGCGTGATACATTAGGAAAGATCCATCATTCCTTAATCAGAACCCTATCTCCCAGCTCCACTGTTAGAGCCTTTATTAAACCAACCTCAGACTCCTATTTTTTGAGAAAGACCTGGATCTGTGTCCCAAATGGAACTATGTAGTGCAGCCCTGGCTAATACAGTAGAGCTGGATCTGTGTCCCAAATGGAACTACAGTGGCTTGCGAAAGTATTCACCCCCCTTAGCATTCTTCCTATTTTATTGCCTTACAACCTGAAATTAAAATAGATTTTTTGGGGGGGTTTGTACCATTTGATTTACACAACATGCCTACCACTTTGAAGATGCAAAATATTTTTTCTTGTGAAACGAACAAGAAATAAGACAAAAAACGGAAAACTTGAGCGTGCATAACTATTCACCCCCAAAGTCAATACTTTGTAGAGACACCTTTTGCAGCAATTACAGCTGCAAGTCTCTTGGGGTATGTCTCTATAAGCTTGGCACATCTAGCCACTGGGATTTCTGCCCATTATTCAAGGCAAAACTGCTCCAGCTCCTTCAAGTTGGATGGGTTCCGCTGGTGTACAGCAATCTTTAAGTCATACCACAGATTCTCAATTGGATTGATGTCTGGGCTTTGACTACGCCATTCCAAGACATTTAAATGTTTCCCCTTAAACCACTCGAATGTTGCTTTAGTAGTATGCTTAGGGTCATTGTCCTCCTTGAAGGTGAACCTCCGTCCCAGTCTCAAATCTTTGGAAGACTGAAACAGGTTTCCCTCAAGAATTTACCTGTATTTAGCGCTAAACATCATTCCTTCAATTCTGACCAGTTTCCCAGTCCCCAACGATGAAAAACATCCCCACAGCATGATGCTGGGAATGATGTTCTCGGGGTGATGTGAGGTGTTGGGTTTGTGCCAGACATAGCATTTTCCTTGATTGTCAAAAGCTAAATTCCTGACCAGAGTACCTTCTTCCATATGTTTGGGGAGTCTCCCATATGCCTTTTGGCGAACACCAAACATGTTTTCTTATTGTTTTCTTTATGCAATAGCTTTTTTTCTGGCCACTTTTCCGTAAAGCCCAGCTCTGTGGAGTGTACGACTTAAAGTGGTCCTCTTTGTTGCCTCTCTGATTAATGCCCTCCTTGCCTGGTTTTGGTGGGAGGCCCTCTCTTGGCAGGCTTGTTGTGGTGCCATATTCTTTCAATTTTTTAATAATTGATTTAATGGTGCTCCGTGGGATGTTCAAAGTTTTTAATATTTTTTTTATAATCCAACCCTGATCTGTACTTCTCCACAACTTTGTCCCTGACCTGTTTGGAGAGCTCCTTGGTCTTAGTGGTGTTGCAGACTCTGGGTCCTTTCAGAACAGGTGTATATATACTGAGATCATGTGACACATCATGTGACACTTAGATTGCACACAGGTGGACTTTATTTAACTAATTATGTGACTTCTGAAGGTAACTGGTTGCACCAGATCTTATTTAGGGGCTTCATAGCAAACCACACCACTTTTCAGTTTTTTATTTTTGTGATTTTTCTTTAAACAAGTTATTTTCTTTCATTTCACTTCACCAATTTGAAATATTTTGTATGCCCATTACATGGAATCCAAATAGAAATCCATTTAAATGACATGTTGTAATGCAACAAAATAGGAAAAATGCCAAGGGGATGAATACTTTTGCAAGGTACTGTATGTAGTGCAGCCCTGGCTAACACAGTAGAGCTGGATCTGTGTACCAAATGGAACTCTATTTCCTATGTAGTATAGCCCTTGCTAATACAGTAGCATTCAGGATAAAGTTATACATTAAACATCAGTACAGTATGACAACACTCCACACACACAAAAAAACATAAACAGTACCAGTCAAAAGTTTGGACACACCTACTCATAAAATTATTTTTCTTCATTTTTACTATTTTCTACATTGTAGAATAATAGTGACTACATCAAAACTGTGAAATAACATACATGGAATCATGTAGTAACCAAAAAAGCATTAAACAAATAAACAAATATTTAACATTTTAGATTCTTCAAAGTAGCCACCCTTTGCCTTGATGACAGCTTTGCACACTCTTGGCATTCTCTCAACCAGCTTCACCTGGAATGCTTTTACAACAGTCTTGAAGGAGTTTCTACATATGCTGAGCACTTGTTGGCTGCTTTTCCTTCATTCTGCGGTCCAACTCATCCCAAACCAGGTCGGGAAATTGTGGAGGCAAGGTCATCTGATGCAGCACTCCATCACTCTCCTTCTTGGTCAAATAGCCCTTACACAGCCTGGAGGCATTTTGGGTCATTGTCCTGTTGAAAAACAAAGGATAATTCCACTAAGCACAAACCAGATGGGATAGCGTATCGCTGCAGAATGGAGTGGTAGCCATGCTGGTTAAGTATGCCTTGAATTCTAAATATATCACAGACAGTGTCTCCAGCAAAGTACCATCACACATCCTCCATACTTCACAGCGGGAACCACACATGCGGAGATCATCTGTTCACCTACTCTGTCTCACAAAGACACAGCGGTTGGAACCAAAAATCTCAAATTTGGACTCATCAGACCAAAGGACAGATCTCCACCGGTCTAATGTTCATTGCTTGTGTTTCATGGGCCAAGCAGGTCTCTTCTTATTATTGATGTACTTTAGTAGTGGTTTCTTTGCAGAAATTTGACCATGAAGGCCTGATTCAAGCAGTCTTCCCTGAACAGTTGATGTTGAGATGTGTCTGTTACTTGAACTCTGTGAAGCATTTATTTGGGCTGCAATTTGAGGTGTAGTTAACTCTAATGAGCTTATCCTCTGCAGCCAAGGTAACTCTGGGTCTTCATTTCCTCTGGCGGTCCTCATGAGTGCCAGTATCATCATAGTGCTTGATGGTTTTGCGACTGCGCTTGAAGAAACTTTCCAAGTTCTTGTTATTTTCCGGATTGACTGACATTCATGTCTTAAAGTAATGATGGACTGTCGTTTCTCTTTGCTTATTTGAGCTGTTCTTGACATAATATGGACTTGGTCTTTTACCAAATCGGGCTATCTTCTGTATACCACTCCTACCTTGTCACAACACAACTGATTGGCTGTTAATTGTGCATTCCAGGTGACTACTTCATGAAGCTGGTTGAGAGAATGCAAAGCTGTCATCAAGGCAAAGGGTGGCTACTTTGACGAATCTCAAACATAAAATATATTTTGATTTGTTTAACACTTTTCTGCTTACTACACGATTCCATGTATTATTTCATAGTTGTAATGTCTTCACTATTATTCTACAATGTAGAAAATAGTACAAATAAAGAAAAAGAGGAGTGTTGACAGCGTGTTCTCTTCTCCTGTCAGTTAGATGAATCTGACTTCTCTGACCTCTTATCTCCTGTACTGATGGAGGTCACATTCCAAATGGCACCATATTCCCCTATGTAGTGCACTACAGATATAAGGTCTTAATTTGATCACCCTGTTGCAGGAGAACATTCTTGCAATAAAGGAAATGTAAAATTAAAAGTTTAAAGATTTGTGAAGTGTGCAATTTCCTCTTTAAAATGTATCAACCCTTACAAATGCCCCCATAAAAATACTCATTATAATTCACATTTCCTGTTTCTGCAGAATTACTTTCCTGCTGTAGCACACTGGCTCAAATTAAGATCCTACATCTATACACAGGGAATAGCTTTTACAATGCAGGAAGGAGGAGAGGAGTTGAGGACTGAGAGGGAATGGAGAGAAGGGGAGGAGGTTAAGGAGTGAGGGGGAATGGAGAGAAGGGGAGGAGGTTAACGAATGAGATGGAATGGAGAGAAGGGGATGAGGTTAAGGAGTGAGAGGGAATGGGGAGAAGGGGAGGAGGTTAAGGAATGAGAGGGAATGGAGAGAAGGGGATGAGGTTAAGGAGTGAGAAGGAATGGGGAGAAGGGGAGGAGGTTAAGGAATGAGAGGGAATGGAGAGAAGGGGACGAGGTTAAGGAGTGCGAGGGAATGGGGTGGGGGGGGGGGGGGGGGGGGGGGTGGATGGATAAGAGCACCTGAGAAAGTCTATTTAATTCATGTGAAAATGTAATCTCACCCACACATGCTTTTCTTTAGATGGCCTCTCCATTGAATGAAGCCCACACATGCTTTTCTATCAAACACTATACTGTAAGAGAGAAGAGCTTTCAGAAGAACTGTCAGATAACCATGTCTGTTATAAACTAACCATTACAGTTTTTTTCGATTGCTAAACGACAGTGGGCACAACTGGAGTCACATGTGCAAAACTCTAACTACAGTCTGCACTACCAACAGTCACCTGAGCTAAACAGTTCACATCACCTGCAAAACTCATTCCAAGCAACACAACTCTTAACACATGGCTCAAAACACGCTCAGTGCAGCCAAACACTATGCACAACCCTCACTGAGATAACACACACTGTCACTCAGAACACACTGAGAGTAAAAACACTAGCATCAAACACCAATACAGAAAATACCAACTTTTCATCTTTACAGTTTGAACAATTTCAGTGACTTCATACAAAGTAATATTTTCTTCAAAGAAAGGAGTGACATTCTTTCACATGATTTTTTTATATTTTTAGAACGTGTCCTCACATCCGGCACACATAGCTTCCAAAAGAGACATTTGGTCATGTGGGTGGTGACCAAACACTTTCCACCTCCAGGCAGAGAAAAACTCCTCTATTGGGTTGAGGAAGGGTGAATATGCCGGCAGGTACAAAACCATAAATCTGTGATGTGCTGCAAACCAATCTGTGACAGCTGCAGAGTGGTGAAAAGCAACTGTTCTAGGAAAGCTATAAGCCTTTCTGTGTTGTATGGGCCAATGAGTGGTGTGTTGAGAAGCAAACCATCATTGGCCATTGCAGCACACATGGTGATATTTCCCCCCCTTTGGCCTGGAACCTCCACAGTGGCCCTTTGACCTATAACATTCCTTCCTCTGCGCCGTGTTTTGGCAAGGTTAAATCCAGCTTCATCGATAAATACAAAGGAATGTGGTCTTTCCAGTGCTTCCACCTCCATTACTCTCTGAAAAACAGTAAGTGCACAGTTTTACTGTAGAAATGCTAGTGTTTTTTTTTTACTGTAAATATTTTGTATAGCTGTGTACGTAACCTCAGACGTCTTACCTGGACATATTGGTATCTTTGCTCTTTTACCCGTTCACTGTTTCTCTCGAACGGTACAGTGTATAACTGTTTCATTGTAACTTGGTGTTTCTTTAGGACTCAAGCAATAGTTGTTGTGCTGACAGAATTAACATTTTCAAATATATCATTATCAGCCAGCACTCTATCTTGAATCTCCCGCAGTTTTATTGCATTGTTGACAACAACCATGTCAACAATAGCATTTTCCTGCGCATCTGAAAATATTTTTCCTCTTCCCCCTGTTGGGGGCAGCCTTTGGGTCCTGTTGTAAAAATATATTTTACAGTCAAACTTACTGTAATATATATCTGTGGAAATATTCTATAATTGCAATACAAAATAGATTCCTGTAATGTTTTCATTTACTGTAAGGATGTAACTCTCACCTGTTTGCATGATGGAAAATTCGCATTACAGATGCCACTGTGGATCTTTGCAGATTGGGTTGCACCCTCAACCCTGCCTCTCTCAATGAGAGACCATGGTTCACGACATGGTCTATAAGTGTAGTGTATTTCATCTGAAATAACAGCTCTTTGTCTTCTTTGTCTTCCTCCACGCATCCGCCCTCTCCCTGCCACCCTTCTCCCTCCACGAACCCACGAATCTTCCTTGTTCCATTTCCAAAATGAGTCTTTCTGAGCTCTACCTATATATACTGTAATATGTGTGTGTGTTCACTAACAAGTCTAAAACAAGACACCTGCTTAGCCTTTCAGCTGAAATTGCAATCAGCAGTGTTTGAAAGGCACAAGGCTGAAATCTATTCCGTTTTGAATGTGTGGTTCACAGTTGTGACAGCAGTGTGTTAGCATTTGAACAAAGTGCTGTAAATCCACAGTGTTGTGCAGGTTGTGGTTAAAGTCACGGGATAAGTGTGCAGAGTTTTGAAAACTGTGTTCAAGCAATGAAAAACGAACTAGAGTTTGGTCCACATGAACTGCTGCTGTGTAGACTGTAGTTAGAGTTTTGCACATGTGACTCCAGTTGTGTCCACTGTCGTTTAGCAATCAAAAAAAACTGTAAAACTGGCCCTGGGCCAGTGGTTACAGCTTCTCTGATCTGAGAAGCAGACCACTCAGTGTGATTTGATAGGTTTGAAACTGTGTGTGTGCTGCTGTTGGTTACCATAGCTACATTAATAGGACTTCAAACCAGGTCCCGCACCAATATGGTCACCACATGGGCATGAGTAGGGAATATTACCATGAAAAGCCTGTCTGTGACGCAGGTTGTGTGTGTGTGTCTCGCAGGCCTGGTGTGTTTTGGCTTTGATGATAATGAAGCTGAGAGGAACAGGCTCTCAAGTGACAGATCAATGCCACCTCGACTCGACAGACTGCTGCTGCTGCTGCTGCTGTGTGTATGTGTGTGTGTGTGTGTGTGTGTGTGTGTGTGTGTGTGTGTGTGTGTGTGTGTGTGTGTGTGTGTGTGTGTGTGTTTAATTCCTTTCAGACTATATGCTTATTGGGCTGATAGGTCATTGCTCTGGATGTTTGTGTAAAAAAAGAAGGGAACTTAATTAAAGAGCAGGAAATGAACTAGTTCTTTCACCTTTAGATAAAAATAATGAAAACAGTATAACTGCTCGTACATAATTGGTGTGGGATATTATTAATTTCAGATAAGGCTTCAAATATATATGCATTCAATCATTGCAAGACAATGAAGGCATGCCAACAGATTGTCTAGTATGTGTGTAGGTGCGTGTGTCTGCCTAAATGTGTGTGTTTGTGTCTCTGTGTCTGTGTGATTCTTTTAACAATGGCAGCATCGACGTGTGGTTGTCAAGGTAGCAGATCCAGAATTCCAGACTATGCTCACTGAGTCTGTACAAAGTCAAACATTTCCTTAATTTTGGCTCAGTCACAGTGTTTAGGGCCAAATAGCATTACAGTTTGCTCTGTTTTTTGTAAATTCTTTCCAATGTGTCAAGTAATTATCTTTTTGTTTTCTCATGATTTGGTTGGGTCTCATTGTGTTGCTGGACCAGCTTGCTTAGTAGGCTCTTCTCCAGGTTAATTTCTCTGTAGGTGATGGCTTTTTTATGGAAGGTTTGGGAATCGCATCCTTATATAGATGGTTGTAGAATTTAACGGCTCTTTTCTGGATTTTGATCATTAGCGAGTATCGGACAAATTCTGCCCTGCATGCATTATTTGGTGTTTTACGTTGTTCTCTGTTTCCGTGGGGATTATCATTGTTAGTTTATTGACCACTATGAAGGCATCTCCTACACACGTGTGTAATATGGAATGGTGACAATATACAACACGTGAGATTGGTATATGATAACATTTACAGATTTCATCCCAACGGGGCTGAATATGAACACATTCAATGATTGCCATGGGAATTGAGGCAGTGCTGTTCCAGTATCTATCTAATCTCATATTGTGTGTTTCTTAAATAGCGTCCTCTTCATCTGTCTAATCTCATAAAGTCTCTGGCGACATTTGAAAAGTTCACCCTCCTCGTTGTGAGGTCTCCGGATGACATGAGGGCAGATTGTGACTTCTCAGCTGCCTTGCCCTCTGACGCCGGGTGACATTTTAGAACCGTAATCAGGGTGCTGGAGTTCGGAGGAAATAAACATGAGTGTCAGATTGTCCAGCGCTATTTCATTCCTACCGTACAATCGTTTTTTTTTGTCTCCACAAATGAATTCTGAACTGTAACCTTGCCTTTTCTCTCTGTAGCTTCATCGCCATATTTTATTTAGCCTGTTTTCTAACCTTTTATGTGAAAAAGGACTTTACCCTGACCCCCAAACACACACATTATAACATTTACCTCAAAATGAACACTGGACAGGTAATTGTGTGAAGGGCAGCTAGTATACTCACATTACAAACAACAACATGGTTCCACATGTCTGTACATGTGGGGTGTAAACATAATGACAAATGTGTTTATTTTCTGTTGGCTCCAGATATGGCCAGAATGGCTCATTGTTGTGTCACTTTGTATAATACCCATAAATCAGTGCTTTGGCATGCACTAGGATTCCACACGACTTCCCCCTCAATGCTCAGACTAATTTACATTATGCAAAACTTAATTACCACAGCCTAATTAGCTGGCAGTCTCATCTATCATTTAGAAAAGGAGAGGGGTTGTCTGTGTGTGTGTCTGTGTGTGTGTCTATTTGTGTGTCTAATTGTGTGTGTGTGTGTGTGTGTCCAAGTGTGTGTTTGTCTAAGTGTGTGTGTGTGTGTGTGTGTGTGTGTGTGTGTGTGTGTGTGTGTGTGTGTGTGTGTGTGTGTGTGTACTGTATCTCTGTGTCAATGGTGTGCCTTAATCTACTGTATCTTCTTGTGTCAGTTTTCTGAGCTGGTGCATCTTGGGTAAGGCTGTGGGCATGTCAAACTGAATTATGTTTTTCCTGTTCTGGCCACACCTGAAGCTTGACTTCATACAAACATTTTGGAATTCATGTTTTGGTACTCTGGACTCTGTTTGCACATTGGCGGAAGGACAGATTGAGGACAGATACTATCAATCGACTGAGGAAGGAAACATAGCTTTCTATTAGCAAATCTCCAATCAACCAATCCCAATCCCAGACACATCTTTGTCATTTCCAATCAGCCTATCCATTGAGCCGTAGCCAGCCAACCACTGCGTAACATGGATTGATGAGTATTTTCTACATTTAAGTTAGTTGTATCTGTGTGTTTGTGCGTGCGGATTTTTGTGTGTCTGTGTGCATGTCTGAGAGTCTGCCTGCCTACCTGTCTGCCTCCGTCTGTCTATCTGCATGTGTATGTACACTACTGTATTAAAGTTTGGGGTCACTTAGAAATGTCCTTGTTTTTGAAAGAAAAGCAATTTTTTTGTCCATTAAAATAACATCAAATTGATCAGAAATACATTGTAGACATTGTTAATGTTGTAAATGACTATTGTAGCTGGATTTGTAATGGAATATCTTCGTAGGAGTACAGAGGCCCATTATCAGCAACCATCACTCCTGTGTTCCAATGGGACGTTGTGTTAGCTAATCCAAGTTTATAATTTTAAAAGGCTAATTGATCATTAGAAAACCATTTTGCAATTATGTTAGCACAGATGAAAACTGTTGTGCTGATTAAAGAAGCAAGACAACTGGCCTTCTTTAGACTAGCTGAGTATCTGGAGCATCAGCATTTTGTGGGTTCAATTACAGGCTCAAAATGGCCAGAAACAAAGACCTTTCTTCTGAAACTCGTCAGTCTATTCTTGTTCTGAGAAATGAAGGCTATTCCATGCGAGAAATTGCCAAGAAACTGAAGATCTCGTACAACGCTGTGTACTACTCCCTTCACAGAACAGTGCAAACTGTCTCTAACCAGAATAGAGGGAGTGGGAGGCCCCGGTGCACAACTGAGCAAGAGGACAAGTACATTAGAGTGTCTAGTTTGAGAAACAGACGCCTCACAAGTCCTCAAATGGCAGCTTCATTAAATAGTACCCACAAAACACCAGTCTCAACGTCAACAGTGAAGAGGCGACTCCGGGATGCTGGCCTTCTAGGCAGAGTTCCTCTGTCCAGTGTCTGTGTTCTTTTGCCCATCTTTATCTTTTATTTTTATTGGCCAGTCTGAGATATGTTTTTTTCTTTGCAACTCTGCCTAGAAGGCCAGCATCCCGGAGTCGCCTCCTATATACTTGGATTAGTTAACACAACGTGCCATTGGAATACAGGAGTGATGGTTGCTGATAATGGGCCTCTGTACGCCTATGTAGATATTCCATAAAAAATCAGCCGTTTCCAGCTACAATAGTCGTTTACAACATTAACAATGTCTACACTGTATTTCTGATCAATTTGATGTTATTTTAATGGACAGAAAAACGTGCTGTTCTTTTAAAAACAAGGACATTTCAGCCAATAGAGGCACAAGGAGAGCTATCGACACCCAAACAAAAGACCCAACGTGGATAAATGGCTCGGGAACGTGGGCCTGAACAGAGGAGCTGGAGCGTGCGTTCAAGGGAACACTGCAGAAGTAATGATGCTAAACGGGAGCGTTTTCTCCATTGAAAAGAGCCAGACACAACCTAGGGCACAGTGTCTTTGTCTTCAGCATGTCGTCTGTGTTCTTTTCTGTTATGCCTCTTAGATGACCGAAAAGCCTCGAGTCTGAAGAGACCCTTGAGTCAACGCTGGGCTGTTTGAGTTGCAGTGGAGAGGAGAGCAGTTAAATGAGCCAGTTGGAAGCTGATGATGAGATGGCCTTAAAGGGATACTTTGGGATTTTGACCAAGTTGCCCTTTATCAACTTCCACACAGTCAGATGAACTCATGGATGCCATTTTTATGTCTCTGCATCCAGTATGAAGGAATTTAGAGGTAGCTTTGCAAGCTAACGGTAACTAGCGTTAGCGCAATGACTGGAAGTATATGGTATCTACTAGCATGCTAGCAGTTGCCATAGACTTCCAGTCATTGTGCTAATGCTAATTAGCAATTGCGTTAATGCTAGTTAGCAACTTCCTTCAAACTGCTCACAGATACATACAAATGGTATCAGCGAGTTCATCTGACTCTGGGGAAGTAGATAAAGGGCTTGATTGCCAAAATCCTGAAGTATCCCTTTAAGGGGGCTATGAAAAAGCTACCAACTCATAGAGAGGAAATATTACCTTATTTCTTCAGCTATTCGTCCCTTGTCCAGCTCCTATGCCACGTTTTGATGTGAGGAAACATTCTCCTTTCTTGGTAATGTCCCAGATTGGGACAATGCAGAGTAATGTCAATAACATCACCATGTCTCCTTCATATAAATATTTTATTCAATATGTTGTATCTGTGTATACAATGGAGACACAAACTGTACAGTGCAGACAAACTCTTTTGCATATATATGTATGTAAAGTTAGCGGTACATTTACCGACATGATCTCTTTTTTTTCTTCTTTTTGTTTTGACTTGATACACATAGGCTACAGTACTACATGCTTATCTCCACTGCCTTTCTTGTTTACCATGCAACAGGTGAGAGACTGAGAGAGAGAGACAGATGGAGAGATAGAGAGAGGGGTGGGCAGGGTAAGGGGAAGAATGAGATGGAATGTTGAGAAAGAAAGAACGTGAGAGAGAAAGAGAGAGAGGTTTGTACATTTGCACAGTCAAAGTCAATTCAATTTGACAAAAACTGATCCAGTCTCACTTGAAGTAGTCAGTTAGAGATTCAGAATCCAGCAGCACATAGAGCTCACTGATGGCAGGATTCAATCAGAGACCTTAGAGAGAGTTTGGCCAATGCAGTCTGAACTATGACATCACAGAGCTCGATGGCAGCCACGTTCGTGTCACTGGGCAATATTGAATCCTCAAGAGGCAGCAATGTGGTGCCCAGCTCTACAGTTGGCCCAACTCTCCATATAAAAGGACTCTGGTTTCAACAGGAACAGAAACACCATTAACTCAAAGACACAACACCATCAAATTGTAGGTCTACATTTCTTTGTCAAGAACAGCAGCTTTTGTTCAGCTTGGTACAGACAAAACACTGGACAAGAAGTACAGCAAATGTTGCTTCAACACTTTCCCACAAACAGCCCAGTGGAATCTTTATTTTTACAGCGTACCTTTTCGAGTGGTTTCTCTATGATCTCACCCAGCTAGCAAGCTTACGGTGGCCCATGAGCAGCCTGGGCCACAGGGCAAATTCGGCATCCATGGCCCGTTTTGCTCATAGGCTTTACAGTGGCTGACTGTTGTAATAAGCTCTTGGAGCTAACGTGAGTCTTCAGGTCCCAGGCACGGTTACAGACTCAGCAAACTACCTCTGCTACTTATACAGGAAGTGACAGATCTTGATCCTCACAGTAAACATTTCAGCACAAAAACGTAACAGACCAACATCATTCCCTTATTTCATTTAGACGAATGACACGTAACAGAGTTTGGGTAAAGTCAAACGACGGGTAAAGTCAGTATCAATGGCTTCTAAATGAGAAAGCTACAACTCCAAGATGGGATGGGAGGTTTGTAGTCACAGTGTGAAAGCCAACGGATATAGGACTACCGCAGCGTACCTCTTACCAATGCCAGCTTACAGCTACACCTCCAAGATCACTTATTTTACTGGTCCGTTTAGGACTGTTCCCTGTAGTGACTCTGTAGTGACTCTGTTCTTTCGATATTTTTTCTACGTTCTTTGACTATGACTATGTGTGCATGTACAGGGAGCTGTCAAAATACAGGAAACGCCAACATAGAGTCTTAATAGGGCGTTGTGCCACGAGCCAGAACAGCTTCAATGCACCGTGGCATAGATTCTAGAAGTGTCTGGAACTCTATTGGAGGGATGCAACACTATTCTTCTGCAAGAAATTTCATAATTTGGTGTTTTTTTTGGCAGGTTGAAGTTTGTCACGAGTCTTGGCAGAACTGAGCGATTTCCCCTTAGATAGGCCAGCTGCAAAGTGAAAATTGGCTTTTTGGTGTTAATTTAAGGTTAGGGTTATGCATTAGGGTTAACAGTGTTGTTAAAGTTAGGTTTAAAATCTGATTTTATGATTTGTGGCTGTGCCAGCTAGCCAGTGACCACTCTGCAGAACTGCCTCCAGAACAAGATTCATGACAAAAAACACTAACTTGCGTTTTGTTGATGATGATGGAAAACGCTGTCTCAGACACCGCTCCAGAATCTCCCATAAGTGTTCAGTTGGGTTGAGATCTGGTGACTGTGCGGCCATTGCCTGTGGTTTACACCATTTTCATGCTCATCAAAATGTTCAGTTACCACTTCTGCCTGTGGATGGGGGACCCTTATCATCCTAGGGGGGCATAGCCATGGTAGCCAAAATAATGGTCTGCCCAGCATTTTTATAAATTACCCTAAGATGGGATGTTAATTGCTTAATTAACTCAGGAACCACACCTGTGTAGAAGCACATTCTTTCAATATACTTGGCATCCCTCATTTACTCAAGCGTTTCCATTATTTTGGGCAGTTACCTATATGTTGCCAGTGAAAATGCTACATGTCCGACACCCTTGTGCAACTTTTGGCACTTTTCAAATATTGAATTGGAATTTCAATTCATGTCCTGAATTGACCATGGCTCTGGATAGAAACTCATAGCTTCTGTGGACATGCTAGCTACTCTGCTACCATGCACTCTACCTACCATGCTTTGCATCTGCTACCTCCTCAATAATACCAAAGCATTAACATCTCATCCCCAGCCCCAGTCCTCTCCCTCTATACATGTCTTACAAAATATGAGTATTGCCCTCCTGCATCCTTCGCTGCCTAAATGAACCTACAAACACACAGAGAAAATAGTGATAGTAAGAAATAGAATAGAGATGTGGAGGTAGAGATAGAGAGAAGCTAAAAAAGAATGAGAGAGTGAGAGAGACAGAGAGAGAAAGAAACTAAGAACGAATGAGAGAGGGAGCGAGAGAGAGAAGATAAGAAAGACAGAGAGAGAGAGAGAGAGAGAGAGAGAGACAATCATTTGAAAAATAGATGACAATTCTGTTTTGTGTCATTACAACAATCTATCCAGACGATCGCTGGTGCATTTTGGGTATAGAATTATAAACAAACAAAGAAATTGGTAAACAGACGAACAAACAGACTGTGGTCAATATGGATTGACTCTGTTGCTATAGTGCGTCAGAGTGAGAGAAGGGGCTTATGGGTAGCCATCAGCAGGCAAGGCTACCTGGCAAAAAGGAAGAGGGAAAAAAACGCTCTGTCATCATTCTCACAGATTGTCACAGAAAAATAATCGTAAGGATTTGAAAAAGGCATTCCGTATCGCGTAGGTAGGGCATTCCGCTGTCCAAGTTTGTAGTTTATCTAGCTGATAAGATCAGCCAATTTCCCTCCTCCTCCTCCCCTTCCTCCTCCTCCTTGTCAACACCTTCCTGCTTCTTCTTCTCCCCTCCTCTTCTCCCTTCCACCTCCCCTCCCCCATCCCCCAAATGGAGTGGTCCATTTCCTCATCTCGAACACCACTGCACCGAATTAGCCAAAAAGAGAAAGAGAGAGAGAGAATGAGCGAGAGAAAGAGAGAAGAGGTGGGACTTAGCCCATAATTGACCAATCAAGGTGATAGTTTGAGTGCAGTGGGCAGAGTCTCAAGTCTCTGTCGTGTGGGGGGAGAGGAGGGGGCAGGGTTATGTTGCAGTCTCCTTCGGGTCGGGTTTGTTGATTGGTTTACCCCCGTTCATGGCCACTGGTTCGCTGGTTGAGCTTTTGCTGGGCGGGACTCCGGCAACTTTAGGCAATGTCTCCCTGACGTCGTGCAACGACGGCTCCTTGTACATCGCAACTACAGAGAACAGGAGAGATCAGAGTGTTAGAGCGTGTGAGTGTGTGTGTGTGTGCATCCATGTGTGTGTGACAACCCCCTTACCTTCTATAGGTTTGGGCAGGAAGTGAGCGGCTGGTTTGGTCTTTTTCACTCGGTTGCCCTTCATGGGCTGTCCTTCCTTGTTCAGGCCTAAGAACCAGGCCCTCCCAGACTCATTCTGTCTGTACAGCATCGACGAGTAGATCACATAGTAGTTCTCAAACACAGACTCCTTAAACTTACACTCTGCTGTAAACAGCTCCTACAGGAGACACAGAAACACACGCAGGCACACACACAGAATCAGTATCAAACATACAACAATGGACAAATTGCTACCACTTAATATTCCATTAGATACCAGCCCAACATCCATCCAAGACTTTTATAATAGTTTCAATCAACTGTTTCCATGACGTTTATTTAACTTCCATTGGCGATGATTTACCAACATTCAACCTGCTAAATGACTCACCCTGAATTGAATTCCGCTGCTCTATCGATCTCTACATACATTCAGACTGAATCCTAGAAGTTGTTCAGCCATCCTAGAAGATGTTTGTGCTCACTTCAAAATGAGGGGTGTTGTACAAAACAAATTCATCAGCGATTGGATCGTCTCTAACCAATCAGAGTATCAAAGCCAATGATGTGATTCATGGTTCGTGATGGCTCGCTCTAGCCCAACCCATTGGTTTCTGGAACCAATCAGAACGTTTAGAATGTGTTTGCATTCTACAAGATGTCAGGGAGGAAAGCAAATCCAGACTCTTTGTGGAGAAGAAACGTTAGTGGGGGTGGTGTTTGGCGCTGTGGCTGGATGGGCAGTCAGTCTTCTAAATGACTGATTTGTACTGTAATTAACCATCCCTAGCTTCCAGAGCCTCAGAGAGACAGACGGGCTGGGAAAACATTGAAATTCCAATCAGGTGTGCTTGTCAGTCACCACCACAAGAAAAGAGACACTCGCTCACCTGTGTGGGCCTTTGTCCCCAGTTACCATGGAAACGATGGAACAGAGAAGATGGGAGGAGAAGAGGAGGAGGCCGGGGCAGTGGTTTGATGTGATGGCTAGGTGTGATTGATCGTGTTTGTGGTTGGCAACGTATTTCCATTTTCCTTTGCTCTTTTTATGGTTCTCATTATGGTTCACTGCACTTTTCCCCTGTGTCTTTCAACTCTGTCCAATTAGCACATTCAGGCTGTGTCTCAATAGTCTAAAGTTGCTTCCTCTACTTGTCTTCTCTCCTCTCTTTCATCTGCTCTGATGTGAAAGAATTGCACAGGTGTCCACCATGTTGCTCTTACTTATCTTGTGATTTCAGATCATTTAGGATTTAAAGGCCCAATGCAGACTTTTATTTTATTTTTATCTCAACATCAAATCATTTCTGGGTAACAATTAAGTACCTTACTGTGATTGTTTTCAATTAAAATAGTACAAAATAAACAAAAATAGCTTCTTAGCAAAGAGCGATTTTCTCAAGCAAGAATGTTGCTATGAATGTTTGGGAGGGGTTTGAGTGGGGAGGGGAAAACTGAAAACTAGCTGTTATTGGCAGAGACGTTAGGAACCCTCTTTCTAATTGGTCTATTAATTAATTAATCGCCTGGTGATACCACCAAAACTCCATCCCACCAAAATATACATTTTTAAACAGCTCTTTCACTAAAAGGACATTATCATAATTTTCATAATTTCACAGTATTATTCCAACCTCATAGTGTGGAAATATACATAAAACACAGGAAATCACACGTTTGACCGCACTGAGCCTTTAAGGTGAGGTGACAAGGAGAGGAAGCCATTTTAGACAATTGAGATGGACCTGCATACTGAACAATGTTATAAAACACAGGCTGTTAGAGAGAGAGAAGAGGAGGCAGTGGAGATTAACGGAGAGAAAGAAAGAGGGGAAGGAAAGAAAGAAAGAAAGGAGGATGTAGGAGGAGAGAAGAGAGAGATAAATCACCAAGGGAGGAGGATGTTTCCTGGGGGAAACACACAAACACACACACACACAGTCTTGTATAACTAACCTTGTGGGGACACACAATTCAGTCCCATTCAAAATCCTATTTGACCTAACCCCTAAACCTAACACTAACCTTAACCCCAAAACCTAACCCTAGCTCCTAACCATAACCCTAAAACGAACCCTAGCTCCTAACCCTAAACATAATTCTAACCCTAACACTAATTCTAACCTTAACTCTAAACCCCATAGAAATAGCATTTGACCTTGTGGGGACCAACAAAATGTCCCTAGTTGGTCAAATGTTTGTTTGTTTACTATTCTTCTGGGGACTTCTGGTCCCAACAAGTATAGTTAAACATGTTCAAACACACACACACACACACACACACACACACACACACACACACACACACACACACACACACACACACACACACACACACACACACACACACAGTTTGCTACGTCAGGAAAATAATCCAGCAGGAACAGGAAATGTGAGGTATTATGTGGATTATAATTCATAGACATTTTTGTAGGGGTTGATACATTTTCCGCAAGGGAAAATCAAGTCTGACATTTCAAAGTGGAAATTACAAACTTCAGAAGCCTTATATCTTGCATATACAATACTTTTAAAATGTCCTGCACTGCAAGAAACTTCTCCTGCAACAGGGTGATCAAATGAAGATCCTACATCTGTACACACACACACGCTGGACCTTAATACACTGCTCAAAAAAATAAAGGGAACACTAAAATACCACATCCTAGATCTGAATGAATGAAATATTCTTATTAAATACTTTTTTCTTTACATAGTTGAATGTGCTGACAACAAAATCACACAAAAATTATCAATGGAAATCAAATGTATCAACCCATGGAGTGTGTGGCCTCCACGTGCCTGTATGACCTCCCTACAACGCCTGGGCATGCTCCTGATGAGGTGGCGGATGGTCTCCTGAGGGATCTCCTCCCAGACCTGGACTAAAGCATCCGCCAACTCCTGGACAGTCTGTGGTGCAACGTGGCGTTGGTGGATGGAGCGAGACATGATGTCCCAGATGTGCTCAATTGGATTCAGGTCTGGGGAACGGGCGGGCCAGTCCATAGCATCAATGCCTTCCTCTTGCAGGAGCTGCTGACACACTCCAGCCACATGAGGTCTAGCATTGTCTTGCATTAGGAGGAACCCAGGGCCAACCGCACCAGCATATGGTCTCACAAGGGGTCTGAGGATCTCATCTCGATACCTAATGGCAGTCAGGCTACCTCTGGCGAGCACATGGAGGGCTGTGCGGCCCCCCAAAGAAATGCCACCTCACACCATGACTGACCCATCGCCAAACCGGTCATGCTGGAGGATGTTGCAGGCAGCAGAACGTTCTCCACGGCGTCTCCAGACTGTCACGTCTGTCACATGTGCTCAGTGTGAACCTGCTTTCATCTGTGAAGAGCACAGGGCGCCAGTGGCGAAGTTGCCAATCTTGGTGTTCTCTGGCAAATGCCAAACGCCCTGCACGGTGTTGGGCTGTAAGCACAACCCCCACCGGTGGACATCGGGCCCTCATACCACCCTTATGGAGACGGTTTCTGACCGTTTGAGCAGACACATGCACATTTGTGGCCTGCTGGAGGTCATTTTGCAGGGCTCTGGCAGTGCTCCTCCTGATCCTCCTTGCACAAAGGCGGAGGTAGCGGTCCTGCTGCTGGGTTGTTGCCCTTCTACGGCCTCCTCCACGTCTCCTGATGTACTGGTCTGTCTCCTGGTAGCGCCTCCATGCTCTGGACACTACGCTGACAGACACAGCAGACCTTCTTGCCACAGCTCGCATTGATGTGCCATCCTGGATGAGCTGCACTACCTGAGCCACTTGTGTGGGTTGTAGACTCCGTCTCATGCTACCACTAGAGTGAAAGCACCGCCAGCATTCAAAAGTGACCAAAACATCAGCCAGGAAGCATAGGAACTGAGAAGTGGTCTGTGGTCACCACCTGTAGAACCACTCCTTTATTGGGGGTGTCTTGCTAAATGCCTATAATTTCCACCTGTTGTCTATTCCATTTGCACAACAGCATGTGAAATTTATTGTCAATCAGTGTTGCTTCCTAAATGAACAGTTTGATTTCACAGAAGTGTGATTGACTTGGAGTTATATTGTGTTGTTTAAGTGTTCCCTTTATTTTTTTGAGCAGTGTATTTTATAATATTAGAAACTGACTTAGGGACAGTTTTCATGCTGTGCTCTATACAGCTGAGGTTAGACCAGGGGTTAGAAGGGTGCTGAGGTCAGACCAGGGGTTAGAAGGGTGCTGAGGTCAGACCAGGGGTTAGAAGGGTGCAGAGGTCAGACTAGGGGTTAGAAGGGTGCTGAGGTCAGACCAGGGGTTAGAAGGGTGTAGAGGTCAGACCAGGGGTTAGAAGGGTGCAGAGGTCAGACCAGGGGTTAGAAGGGTGCATAGGTCAGACCAGGGGTTAGAAGGGTGTAGAGGTCAGACCAGGGGTTAGATGGGTGCAGAGGTCAGACCAGGGGTTAGAAGGGTGCAGAGGTCAGACCAGGGGTTAGAAGGGTACAGAGGTCAGACTAGGGGTTAGAAGGGTGCTGAGGTCAGACCAGTGGTTAGAAGGGTGTAGAGGTCAGACCAGGGGTTAGAAGGGTGCAGAGGTCAGACCAGGGGTTAGAAGGGTGCTGAGGTCAGACCAGGGGTTAGAAGGGTGCAGAGGTCAGACCAGGGGTTAGAAGGGTGCAGAGAGTGATCCAGTATTGATCCCACATGACCACCTGGTCCCAGTGAGGATAGAGCTTATTGTTTTCTCTGTCATGCAGGGAGTGTGTGTCAGTGTGTGCGTGGTGTGTATGTGTGTATGTGGTGTGTGCGTGTGGTGTGTAGGTGTGTGGTGTGGTGTGTATGTGTGTGTTGTGTTGTGTTTGTGTGTTGAGTGTGTGTGTGTGTCATGTGTTGTGTGTATGTGTGGTAAGTGTGTGTATGTGTATGTGTGTCGTGTGGCAAATGTGTATGTGTGGGTTTGTGTGTGTTTGTGTCTCCAACACTGTTCATTATCACACTGCTAATTACCCAGGGGAATTGTGGGTAAACAAGTAAGTCAAAGAAAGGAAAGAGGGCGAGAGGAGGAGGACTGGAGAATGGCAGAATACAGGACAGAATAAACACTGTGTGAAGGACTAGTGAAACCTAGAGACCTCTTTAGATGGGGTGTTAAAGTCTTAAAAGAGCAATTTTCATTTTTGGCAAAATTAATTTTTGCATAAGTTATCTTTTCGAAATAATTTTGGCCGTTGTGGTTTAAACCAAAAAATCGATATGAAAAATGGTGTTCAGTTCTACAGTTGTCTGTATCTCTTCAGCTGCCATAAACTGTTAACATGGAGAGGTATAGAGTAGCATCCTTGCTGTTGTGTGTCCTGTCTGGTTGTCCTTTAGTGAGGATGACACCATGCTCTTCCTTTCAACTCTGCAAACCTTTCATCTAGTCATCCAGTCCTGTTTCTGCCTCTGGATCCAACACACACGTGCACACACACACACCACAAGGTCTATGTCAGAAAACAGATGCTCTGGTATTGAAAGGAAAAGTGTGTGAGAGAGAGAGAGAGAGAGAGAGAGAGAGAGAGAGAGAGAGAGAGAGAGAGAGAGAGAGAGAGAGAGAGAGAGAGAGAGAGAGAGAGAGAGAGAGAGAGAGAGAGAGAGAGAGAGAGAGAGAGAGAGAGAGAAGAGGAAGATAATAGAGAGAGAGAGCGAGAGAAGAGAGGGAGAAAAGAGGAAGAGAAGAGAGAGAGAACAAGAGAGGAGGAAGAGAGAGCGAGAGAAGAAAGGGAGAGAAGAGGACGAAAAGAGAGAGAGAGCGAGAGAAGAGGGAGAGCGAGAGCAAGAGAGAAGACAAAGAGGTAGTGAGAGAGAGAGAGAGAGAGAGAGAGAGAGAGAGAAGAGAGGGAGAGAAAGTGAAGAGAAGAGAGAGCAAGAGTAGAAGAAGAAAGAGAGAGAGGGAGAAAAGACGAAGAGGGAGCGAGAGAGAGAAGAGAGGGAGAGAAGAGGAAGAGAAGAGAGCGAGAGATGATGAAGAGAGAGAGGGAGAGAGTGAGAGAAGAGAGGGAGAGAAGAGGAAGAGAAGAGAGCGATCCCTATCCTGCCTGATCCCTATCCTGCCTTTCCGAATTATAACCAAATCACCCAGGAATATTACGGAAATGAGGAAAGACCACTGCTGGCAAGCATCCACTTAAACAGCAACGGGGAGAAATGGTGGGAAAAAGTACAGTTGAGAGTGTCAGCATGTGTGAGTGTGTGTGCGCGCATGCATGTGTTGCCTATGTATTCATATTCATATTCATATGTCATGGAACATGTCAGCTCATAGGCATCAGCAGACTCTGGGCAGGAATTAGTGGTTGTCTCCTTGTTTATCTCTACTGAACAATAATATAAATGCAACATGTAAAATGTTGGTCCCATGTTTAATGAGCTTAAATAAAAGATCCCAGAAATGTTAGTTATGCACAAAAAAGTGTATTTCTCTCAAATTTTGTACACAAATTTCTTTCCATCCCTGTTAGTGAGCATTTCTCCTTTGCCAAGATAATCCATCCACCTGACAGGTGTGGCATATCAAGAAGCTGATTAAACAGCATGATCATTACACAGGTGCACCTTGTACTGGGGACAATAAAAGGGCACTCTAAAATGTGCAGTTGTGTCACACAACACAATGCCACAGATGGTTTTGAGGAAGCATGCAATTGGCATGCTGACTGCAGGAATGTCCACAAGAGCTGTTGCCAGATAATTGAATGTTCATTTCTCTACCATATGCCGCCTCCTATGTCATTTTAAAGAATTTGGCAGTAAGTCCAACCGGCTTCACAACTGCAGACCACATGTAACCATGCCAGCCCAGGACCTCCACATCCAGCCACCTGGACAGCTGATGAAACTAATGAGTATTTTTGTCTTGTTATAAAGCCCTTTTGTGGGGAAAAGGTGGCACATACAGCACCTATCTTACTTACGTTTTCCTCCATAGTATTAACATGTAGAGGATATGATAGTTCTCCCTCCATAGTATTAACATGTACAGGATATGATAGTTCTCCCTCCATAGTATTAACATGTACAGGATATGATAGTTCTCCCTCCATAGTATTAACATGTACAGGATATGATAGTTCTCCCTCCATAGTATTAACATGTACAGGATATGATAGTTCTCCCTCCATAGTATTAACATGTAGAGGATATGATAGTTCTCCCTCCATAGTATTAACATGTACAGGATATGATAGTTCTCCTCCATAGTATTAACATGTAGAGGATATGATAGTTCTCCCTCCATAGTATTAGCATGTACAGGATATGATAGTTCTCCTCCATAGTATTAACATGTAGAGGATATGATAGTTCTCCTCCATAGTATTAACATGTAGAGGATATGATAGTTCTCCCTCCATAGTATTAACATGTAGAGGATATGATTGTTCTCCTCCATAGTATTAGCATGTACAGGATATGATAGTTCTCCTCCATAGTATTAACATGTAGAGGATATGATAGTTCTCCTCCATAGTATTAACATGTAGAGGATATGATAGTTCTCCTCCATAGTATTAACATGTACAGGATATGATAGTTCTTCCTCCATAGTATTAACATGTAGAGGATATGATAGTTCTCCCTCCATAGTATTAACATGTACAGGATATGATAGTTCTCCCTCCATAGTATTAACATGTAGAGGATATGATAGTTCTCCCTCCATAGTATTAACATTTTGACACGACTTCCACCGAAGTTGTTTCCTCTCCTTGTTCGGGCGGTGTTCGGCGGTCGGCGTCACTGGTCTTCTAGCCATCGTCGATCCACTTTTCATTTTCCATTTGTTTTGTCTTGTTTTCCTACAGACCTGGTTTCCATTTCCCTCATTTATTGTTGTGTATTTAACCCTCTGTTCCCCCCATGTCTTTATGTGGAATTGTTTGTTGTAGGTGCTTATGTACATGTTTACTGGTGCGCGTCGGGTTTGTGTACCCATATTCTGTAGTATTTTTATGCCGTTGGGTTTTGGATTAAACTGCTCCGGCTACTACCTAGTTCTGCTCTCCTGCGTCTGACTTCCCTGCTACCAGTTACGCACCCCTTTACACATGTACAGGATATGATAGTTCTCCCTCCATGGAAAACTCTAAGACCTGATGGTGAGGGCTACAGTATATACTGTATACTGTTTTTGTTACTATAAAGGTGTAAACCAACATACAGGTTTCTGTGTAACTGTGTGTGTTGTCTGTGTGTCTGCATGAGTGTGTGCTCGAGTACTCAGATGTGTATGCGTGTAACTGTGTGTGTGTGTGTGTGTGTGTGTGTGTGTGTGTGTGTGTGTGTGTGTGTGCTCGAGTACTCAGATGTGTGTGTTGTTCACACTCTTCAACACACACTCAGAGCTGGTTTCCTCTTGCCCGGCATCGTTGGTAATTAACACATACCAGATCATTTCACACTAGGCCATCTGTTGACTGCAGAGACAGAGACCGAGAGAGATGGGTGGATAGAGACGAGTCTCTCTCTACAACCAGAGAGCTGTCTCATCTGTCTGACAGATGTGTAGTACTATAGATCATCTTGATGCTTCATCATCAGGAGGAGTAACACTACAACACTCTATTCTTGATCTTACTGTTAAGGGTCGGCCATCTTGTGTCTTTGTGATTCATCAAAGCAGCGCCTTTATAAACCATTAATCAAAGCAGCGCCTCTATAAACTAAAGCTAGAGCAACATATCTGTTGTTATTATTATAAAACATATTTCTTCGGTAAAAAAATAGACAATATCTGTTAAATCCCTAACAGGACTGCTTTTTTTCATAGTCAGCGGTGTGTGTGTGTGCGCGCGGGTACATGTGGACAGGACTTCCCCCATCAATAATTAAAAAGCAGCCCTCCTCCCTCTGTCTCTAACTGAACAGAGAAACAGAACATAACATCTCTCCTCCAAAAAAGGACAAAACAAGCGGCCGGCTGCTCTCCTCTCTGCAGCATCATATCACTGTCCCTCGCTCCGACACAGTGAGGAAAAAGAGTGATATTTGACTGCTCTGGTGTGTCAGGGTCGGGAATAATTCATATCCCTCCCTCCCTCACTCCCTCTCCATGTCTCCCTCCCTCCCTCCCTCCCTCCCTCCCTCCCTCCCTCCCTCCCTCCCTCTCCATGTCTCACTCTCACCCACTCTCTCTCACCATCTTTCTCACCACTTCACTTTCTCTCAAGGAAGCCCTCAAGTTTCCTTGGAGACAAGGAGGGAGAGGAGGGTTTGGGTGCAAACGGATGTGGATTTCTCTCTATTTCAATCTCTCTCTCTCTCTCTTTCTCTCTCTGCTGGTCTTTTCCATATAAAGCTCCTTGTTAGAACACTACCTGTGGAAGCAGAAGCAGCAGCTTGTGTAATTCCATTATTATGTGATGAATAAAGAGGATGAGTGATGGTGAATTCACAATGAGAAACACGAAGGGAACTGTTCTTCTGATATATCTAGTGTCATATAGTGACATGCCCATTGATTCATCACCAACCCCATGAAGACTAGAGAACTGGTCATGACAATGTTTAGTATTCATGACGCATGTTCCCCTTCATACGAACCCGGGGTGAACCAATGGTCAGACAGACAGCACTGTACACATAAAATAAGCTACAAGAGTTTTTTGAGCGAGAATAAAGACGACTTTTGAGTAGTAAGCCATGTTAATAAGAAGGGTCTAGAATCGTCTTACAGTGCGAAAGTATTCGGCCCCCTTGAACTTTGCGACCTTTTGCCACATTTCAGGCTTCAAACATAAAGATATAAAACTGTATTTTTTTGTGAAGAGTCAACAACAAGTGGGACACAATCATGAAGCGGAACGACATTTATTGGATATTTCAAACTTTTTTAACAAATCAAAAACTGAGAAATTGGGCGTGCAAAATTATTCAGCCCCCTTAAGTTAATACTTTGTAGCGCCACCTTTTGCTGCGATTACAGCTGTAAGTCGCTTGGGGTATGTCTCTATCAGTTTTGCACATCGAGAGACTGACATTTTTTCCCATTCCTCCTTGCAAAACAGCTCGAGCTCAGTGAGGTTGGATGGAGAGCATTTGTGAACAGCAGTTTTCAGTTCTTTCCACAGATTCTCGATTGGATTCAGGTCTGGACTTTGACTTGGCCATTCTAACACCTGGATATGTTAATTTTTGAACCATTCCATTGTAGATTTTGCTTTATGTTTTGGATCATTGTCTTGTTGGAAGACAAATTTCCGTCCCAGTCTCAGGTCTTTTGCAGACTCCATCAGGTTTTCTTCCAGAATGGTCCTGTATTTGGCTCCATCCATCTTCCCATCAATTTTAACCATCTTCCCTGTCCCTGCTGAAGAAAAGCAGGCCCAAATCATGATGCTGCCACCACCATGTTTGATAGTGGGGATGGTGTGTTCAGGGTGATGAGCTGTGTTGCTTTTACGCCAAACATAACGTTTTGCATTGTTGCCAAAAAAGTTCAATTTTGGTTTCATCTGACCAGAGCACCTTCTTCCACATGTTTGGTGTGTCTCCCAGGTGGCTTGTGGCAAACTTTAAACAACACTTTTTATGGATATCTTTAAGAAATTGCTTTCTTCTTGCCACTCTTCCATAAAGGCCAGATTTGTGCAATATACGAATAATTTTGCACGCCCAATTTTTCAGTTTTTGATTTGTTAAAAAAGTTTGAAATATCCAATAATTGTCGTTTCACTTCATGATTGTGTCCCACTTGTTGTTGATTCTTCACAAAAAATACAGTTTTATATCTTTATGTTGAAGCCTGAAATGTGGCAAAAGGTCGCAAAGTTCAAGGGGGCCGGATACTTTCGCAAGGCACTGTATATGGTGAGCTACCGAGTGACTAGGACAGGCAAGCCCCATACTATTGTGGACGACTTAATTCTTCCTGCTGCCACGGATATGACTGGGACAATGCTGGGGGAAAAGGCAAAAAAACTATACAGACAATGCCTTCCTCAAACAACACTGTTTCACGATTCATCAGTGACATGGTAGGAGGTGTTTTGAAACAATTACTGCTTCGCATTCAAGCCAGTGAATTATTTGTGTTACAGCTGGATGAGTCAACAGACGTGGCAGGCCTGGCACAGCTCCTGGTATATGTCCGTTACGTTTATGGGGGTCAATTAAAGGAAGACACCCTCTTCTGGAAACCCAACATTGCAGAGTTATGTGCATCCTTTCAAGCACAACCTTCTCATTAACCTGTGGTGAGTTACTCTCAATTTTTGATGAACAAATAAAGTTTTATATGAAGATGGCTAAATAAAGAGCAAAATGATTGATTATTATTATATTTTTATTTGTGCCCTGGTCCTATAAGAGCTCTTTGTCACTTCCCATGAGCCGGGTTGTGACAAAAACACTCATTCTTATGTTTAATAAATGTATCGTATAGTGTGTGTGGCAGGCTTCCAATGATGGCAAAAAAACAACATTTGAGAGTGCGCTGACCCTGGTGCTAGAGGGGGTACAGCTGACCCTGGTGCAAGAGGGGGTACAGCTGACCCTGGTGCTAGAGTGGGTACAGCTGACCCTGGTGCTAGAGGGGGAACAGCTGACCCTGGTGCTAGAGGGGGTACAGCTGACCCTGGAGCTAGAGGGGAGTGGGTACGCAGCTGGAGGTTGAATGTTTGAAGGGGTACGGGACTATAAAACGTTTGGAAACCACTGTATTAGACAAATCCTCACTATGGCCTCTGGGGAAACGTACACGTATTCTTCCTGAAGGATTCCAGAATCTTGTTGAACCCAGTGTGTCTACAGGACAGCTGGGCTGTATATTAGTACGGTGACTGAGTGGTATAAAGGTTGCGTTTACACAGGCAGCCCAATTCCAATCTTTTTTTCACTAATTGGTCTTTCAACCTGTCAGATTTTTGGCCCATAATTGGGCAAAAGATCGGATTTGGTCAGCCTGTGTAAACTTAGCCTTAGATAGTTAGATCAATCTGTTTTAGGTGAAATAATTACACACATACACTTATAGAAGAAAACTGAGTATTGTCATAGTAGTCAACAGAAAATCAGCTCAACCAAGATGGCCGCCCGGCTGGCACACGTCATCATCAGCACTGGTCTGTACTCACTGATGAGTAGAGGTGTCCCTCCCCGTTCATGGCGATGTACAGACCCATCTTGACTGACTGGATGGCCACCACTCGAAGGCCCACTGGGATGAGGTTGAACAAAGCTGAGAGACAAATCAGCACAGTAAAGCAGATTGACAATCTTACTGATAGAATACACATTATTGTGTGTGTGTGTGTGTGTGTGTGTGTGTGTGTGTGTGTGTGTGTACGTAGCATATGTACAGTGCCTTGCGAAAGTATTCGGCCCCCTTGAACTTTGCGACCTTTTGCCACATTTCAGGCTTCAAACATAAAGATATAAAACTGTATTTTTTTGTGAAGAATCAACAACAAGTGGGACACAATCATGAAGTGGAACGACATTTATTGGATATTTCAAACTTTTTTAACAAATCAAAAACTGAAAAATTGGGCGTGCAAAATTATTCAGCCCCCTTAAGTTAATACTTTGTAGCGCCACCTTTTGCTGCGATTACAGCTGTAAGTCGCTTGGGGTATGTCTCTATCAGTTTTGCACATCGAGAGACTGACATTTTTTCCCATTCCTCCTTGCAAAACAGCTCGAGCTCAGTGAGGTTGGATGGAGAGCATTTGTGAACAGCAGTTTTCAGTTCTTTCCACAGATTCTCGATTGGATTCAGGTCTGGACTTTGACTTGGCCATTCTAACACCTGGATATGTTTATTTTTGAACCATTCCATTGTAGATTTTGCTTTATGTTTTGGATCATTGTCTTGTTGGAAGACAAATCTCCGTCCCAGTCTCAGGTCTTTTGCAGACTCCATCAGGTTTTCTTCCAGAATGGTCCTGTATTTGGCTCCATCCATCTTCCCATCAATTTTAACCATCTTCCCTGTCCCTGCTGAAGAAAAGCAGGCCCAAACCATGATGCTGCCACCACCATGTTTGACAGTGGGGATGGTGTGTTCAGCTGTGTTGCTTTTACGCCAAACATAACGTTTTGCATTGTTGCCAAAAAAGTTCAATTTTGGTTTCATCTGACCAGAGCACCTTCTTCCACATGTTTGGTGTGTCTCCCAGGTGGCTTGTGGCAAACTTTAAACAACACTTTTTATGGATATCTTTAAGAAATGGCTTTCTTCTTGCCACTCTTCCATAAAGGCCAGATTTGTGCAATATACGACTGATTGTTGTCCTATGGACAGAGTCTCCCACCTCAGCTGTAGATCTCTGCAGTTCATCCAGAGTGATCATGGGCCTCTTGGCTGCATCTCTGATCAGTCTTCTCCTTGTATGAGCTGAAAGTTTAGAGGGACGGCCAGGTCTTGGTAGATTTGCAGTGGTCTGATACACCTTCCATTTCAATATTATCGCTTGCACAGTGCTCCTTGCGATGTTTAAAGCTTGGGAAATCTTTTTGTATCCAAATCCGGCTTTAAACTTCTTCACAACAGTATCTCGGACCTGCCTGGTGTGTTCCTTGTTCTTCATGATGCTCTCTGCGCTTTTAACGGACCTCTGAGACTATCACAGTGCAGGTGCATTTATACGGAGACTTGATTACACACAGGTGGATTGTATTTATCATCATTAGTCATTTAGGTCAACATTGGATCATTCAGAGATCCTCACTGAACTTCTGGAGAGAGTTTGCTGCACTGAAAGTAAAGGGGCTGAATAATTTTGCACGCCCAATTTTTCAGTTTTTGATATGTTAAAAAAGTTTGAAATATCCAATAAATGTCGTTCCACTTCATGATTGTGTCCCACTTGTTGTTGATTCTTCACAAAAAAATACAGTTTTATATCTTTATGTTTGAAGCCTGAAATGTGGCAAAAGGTCGCAAAGTTCAAGGGGGCCGAATACTTTCGCAAGGCACTGTATTTATCTATATAAGATTCAGATACTCAGTCAACCATGTGACACAGTTCCACACACACACACGACTAGAATGGAACGATACAGTATATACATGAAAGCTACCAGAACACTTAATCCCATGAATGGATCACGAGACGTGTATGAGACTTGACACATGCTTGTAGTAGCCGTGTGAGAAATGACATTAGTCACAGAGCCATGTTCATCTGGACTTCTGCGTGTCATTTCTCATTTGTCCATGTCTGACATGTACTGCATGAGATCTGTGATTGGATGACTTCTGATAAAATGTCTGTCACTGGGTTGACGGAGGTTGCCACTCAGCCACTCAATCTACCCCCCTCTGTGTGTGCATGTGTGTTCGTGCGGACTCACAGGAGTTAGTGCCGTCATCTTTGGTCCCGTCCAGACATCCATCTGGGTTCATCTGCAAGTAGTATCCCTGTCTGCAGTACAACCTGGTCACTATGCCCTTAAGCTGTGGATCTAGAGGGAGAGAGGAGAGAGGAGAGAAAGGAGAGAGGCGAGAGAAAGGAGAAAGGAGATAGGAGAGAGAGAGGAGAGAGAGAGAGGAGAGAGAAAGGATAGAGGAGAGAGAAAGGATAGAGGAGAAAGGAGAGCGAGAGAAAGGAGAGAGGAGAGAGAGAGGAGAGAGAAGAGAGAGAAAGGAGAGAGGAGAGAGGATAGAGAGATGAGAGAGAGGAGAGAGAGAAAGGGGAGAGGAGAGAGGAGAGAGGAGAGAGGTGAGGAGATAGAAAGGAGAGATGAGAGAGAAAGGAGATAGAAAGGAGATAGAAATGAGAGAGAAAGGAGATAGAAAGGAGAGAGGAGAGAGAAAGGAGAAAGGAGAGAGAAAGGAGAGAGGAGAGAGAAAGGAGAAAGGAGAGAGAAAGGAGAGAGGAGAGAGAAAGGCGAAAGGAGAAAGAAGAGAGAAAGGAGAAAGGAGAGAGGAGAGAAAAGGAGAGAGAAAGGAGAGAGAAAGGAGATAGAAATGAGAAAGGAGAGAGAAAGGAGAAAGGAGAGAGGAGAGAGAAAGGAGATAGAAAGGAGATAGAAAGGAGAGAGAAAGGAGATAGAAAGGAGAGAGGAGAGAGAAAGGAGAAAGGAGAGAGAAAGGAGAGAGGAGAGAGAAAGGAGAAAGGAGAGAGAAAGGAGAGAGGAGAGAGAAAGGAGAAAGGAGAAAGAAGAGAGAAAGGAGAGAGGAGAGAAAAAGGAGAGAGAAAGGAGAGAGAAAGGAGATAGAAAGGAGAGAGGAGAGAGAAAAGAGAGAGGAGAGAAAAAGGAGAGAGAAAGGAGAGAGAAAGGAGAGAGAGAGAGAGAGAGAGAGAGAAGAGAGAGAGTCTCATTATTAAAAGGTGGGCTGGCTTCAGTGTAAAAGTTCAAGACTACATTATTCTGAGGTTTCTTTTATCTCCGTGACAATATCAGTCTGTTTTCACAAAGAAAGAGCGAGCAGACAGACCGGAGCTCAGGAGAAAAAGCTCTTAATCTCAGAAATGTCTGAGAATGTCAGCATGTGTGTGCAACCCAGTCCACACCCACACAGGCCCAAGACTTCATTATGTTCTCCCCCAACTCCCTGTCACAAAACAGCCAGAGAAAGAAACATGTCAAACAGAGAAACAGAGAGAGAAACAGAGAGAGAAACAGAGAGAGAAACAGAGAGAGAAACAGAGAGAGAGCGTAAGAGAAGGATTTTGGAACAGTGTTCTAGGGCTGAGGAGAAAGAGAATAAAGGAACAGGAGGAGAAGCCATGGATAAACAGTGGTGAAATAGCTGGACCCAACACACACATACGGTGCATTAGGAAAGTATTCAGACCCCTTGACTTTTCCCACGTTTTGTTACATTACAGCCTTATTCTAAAATGGATTCAATCGTTTTCCCCTCATCAATCTACACACAATTCCCCATAATGACGAAGCAAAAAGAGGTCTCTAGACATTTTTGCAAATGTATAAATAAAAAATAAAAAACTAACATATCACATTTACATAAGTATTCAGACCCTTTACTCAGTACTTTGTTGAATCACCTTTTGGCAGTGATTACAATGTCGAGTCTTCTTGGGTATGACGCTACAAGCTTGGCACACCTGTATTTGTGGAGTTTCTCCCATTCTTCTATGCAGATCCTCTCAAGCTCTGTCAGGTTGGATGGGGAGCGTCGCTGCACAGCTATTATCAGGTCTCTCCAGAGATGTTCGATCTGGTTCAAGTCCGGGCTCTGGCTGGGCCTCTCAAGGACATTCACAGACTTGTTCTGAAGCCACTCTTGCACTGTCTTGGCTGTGTGCTTAGGGTCGTTATCATACTGGAAGGTGAACCTTGCTCCGTTCATCTTTCCCTCAATCCTGGCTAGTCTCTCAGTCCCTGCCGCTGAAAAACATCCCCCCAAGCCTGATGCTGCCACCACCATGCTTCACAGAATGGATGGTGCCAGGTTTCCTCCAGACGTGATGCTTTTGGCATTCAGGCCAAAGAGTTCAATCTTGGTTTCAATCAGACCAGAGAATCTTGCTTCTCATGGTCTGAGTCTTTAGGTGCCTTTTGGCAAACTCCAAGAGGGCTGTCATGTACCTTTTACTGAGGAGTGGCATCCGTCTGGTGGAGTGCTGCAGAGATGGTTGTCCTTCTGGAAGGTTCTACCATCTCCACAGAGGAAATCTGGAGCTTTGTCAGAGTGACCATCGGGTTCTTGGTCACCTCCCAGACCAAGGCCCTTCTCCCCCAATTGCTCGATTTAGCCGGGTGACCAGCTCTAGGAAGAGTCTTGGTGGTTTCAAACTTCTACCATTTAAGAATGATGGAGGTCACTGTGTTCTTGGGGTCCTTCAATGCTGCAGACCTTTTTTGGTACCCTTCCCCAGATCTGTGCCTTGTCACAAACCTGTCTCGAAGCTCTACGGACAATTCCTTTGACCTCATGGCTTGGTTTTTGCTCTGACATGCACTGTCAACTGTGGGACCTTATATAGACATGCGTGTGCCTTTCCAAATCATGTCCTATCAAGTTAATTTACCACGGGTGGACTCCAATCAAGTTGTAGAAACATCAAGGATGATCAATGGAAACAGGATGCACCTGAGCTCAATTTCGATTCTCATAGCAAAGGGTCTGAATACTTATGTAAATAAGGTATTTATGTTTTTTTATTTTGAATACATTTGCAAACATTTCTTATAACCAGTTTTCACTTTGTCATTATGGGGTATTGAGTGTAGATTGATTTTTCATCAATTTTAGAATAAGGCTGTAACATAACAAAATTTGGAAAATGTCAAGGTGTCTGAATACATTCTGAATGCACCGTACACCGACCGCACCATCCTGCCTCACACACACACACACACACACACACACACACACACACACACACACACACACACACACACACACACACACACAGCACCCTCCTGTGTCTCTGTAGTAATGACGGATTCCCCTTCTGTTGACATTAATATTAACTGATGCTCTGCACATGCAGACCACACCCAATGCCCTCTCTCTCTCTCACTCTCGTTCTCCCTCTACACACACACACACACACACACAAACACACTCACACTCACACTCGACACACACTTTCTGTCACACAAACAGACCACACCCTCTTCTGAGTCTCTACAGCAATGTGGAGATCCCCTCTGAAGGTGTTGTGGTGATGTGTGTGTGCCAGAGAAAAAAAAGGTATGCTCCAATGAGCATGATAGATTAGAACTGCAGACGAGACTGACCCAGTTTAGAAGAGCGAGAGAGGGAAATAGAGGAAGAGAGAGCGAGAGAAAGGGATTTTCCAGTTTTCACACCAGGGACAGAGGTGTGATGAGAGGAATGATTACCAACCCTCTACACTAGTAGTCTGTCTGTTCAGCTCAACGTTCAACCACCTGAGAATACATTTTAGAAGACCTTAGACAACGTCTGGTCATTTTAATTTGGGGGTGAAAAACCACTTTAACCGTCTATTACTATTCAGTCTTTACTAATGACCAGAACAGAATAGAGATGAGGAGATAGGGGTGGAGTCACTGAGATGAGAACAGAGTAGAGATGAGGAGATAGAGGTGGAGTCACTGAGATGAGAACAGAGTAGAGATGAGGAGATAGAGGTGGAGTCACTGAGATGAGAACAGAGTAGAGATGAGGAGATAGCGGTGGAGTCACTGAGATGAGAACAGAGTAGAGATGAGGATATAGGGGTAGAGTCACTGAGATGAGAACAGAGTAGAGATGAGGAGATAGGGGTGGAGTCACTGAGATGAGAACAGAGTAGAGATGAGGAGATAGGGGTAGAGTCACTGAGATGAGAACAGAGTAGAGATGAGGAGAGGTGGAGTCACTGAGATGAGCACAGAGTAGAGATGAGGAGATAGGGGTGGAGTCTCTGAGATGAGAACAGAGTAGAGATGAGGAGATAGGGGTGGAGTCTCTGAGATGAGAACAGAGTAGAGATGAGGAGATAGGGGTGGAGTCACTGAGATGAGAACAGAGTAGAGATGAGGAGATAGGGGTGGAGTCACTGAGATGAGAACAGAGTAGAGATGATGAGATAGAGGTGGAGTCTCTGAGATGAGAACAGAGTAGAGATGAGGAGATAGGGGTGGAGTCTCTGAGATGAGAACAGAGTAGAGATGAGGAGATAGAGGTGGAGTCACTGAGATGAGAACAGAGTAGAGATGAGGAAATAGGGGTAGAGTCACTGAGATGAGAACAGAGTAGAGATGAGGAGATAGGGGTGTAGTCACTGAGATGAGAACAGAGTAGAGATGAGGAGATAGGGGTGGAGTCACTGAGATGAGAACAGAGTAGAGATGAGATGAGGAGATAGAGGTGGAGTCACTGAGATGAGCACAGAGTAGAGATGAGGATAGAGGTGGAGGAGATGAGAGTAGTGTAGATTATGCTCTAGAAGGACTTCAACAGTACAGATTCACTTAGAGAGACCCATTTAAACACTGTTTAATCAAGTGTGTCAGGGCTTCCTCTAACACCTTAATGAGTCTCTCGCTCTCTCTCTGTGTGTGTGTGTGTGTGTGTGTGTGTGTGTGTGTGTGTGTGTGTGTGTGTGTGTGTGTCCTTATGGAAATCCTGTTTCGTATGAGTGTTAAACGAAGGAGTGTTATCAGACCATTGACTTCCCCTCAGAGACAGAGAGGGTATCAGGAAGACACATCTGTACCTTAACTAGACTCTCCTAAAGACCCTCCTTTATGGATGGTTCATCCTGGGTCCAGTTTCCCTGAGCCTCTGTAGAGTTACATAGTTCAAAGCTGCACAGTCAAACATGACATGGAATGTGGGGAAAAACAAAGCCCTTTTCCTAAAGTGTAACTCTTTTTCAATGGAAACACATGGTCAAGACGACCCAAAACAAATACAAAATTCCCAAGCTTCCATAAATCTGACTAACGGAATTGTATTTCTTAACTTTGGGAATTCTGTCTGCTTCAACAGGTAGGGTCTCTTTCCTTCCTCACTGACCTGCTGTGTGTTACTGGGGAGAAATTCCCATTTTCCCAGATTCCCATATCCTGTCTGTTACTAGGGAAACTGGTCCAGGATTCCCTCTTTGTCTGAGGTTGCCATGGATACAGTCTCGTGATCCCAATGTCCCTGTCTGCTTATCCAGAGGAAGGTATTTCCCCGTCTTTGTCTGCGTTGTTCCAACACCGCTAATCTCTGGTTGTCCTCCCCATGAGAATCCATATAATTTTAATCAAAATGATATCGACCTATTGAATAGAACATGTATTGAATAATACCTGTCGCCATAAATCAAAATGTCAATATCATAAGATTCTGTATTGCACGAGAGCAATCATTACAGTAGTTGTCATCATTGGTAGGCTACTCTAAATCAGGGATATATGGACTCTACATGGGCTCTCAGGTCAACTACAGATGGTGGACGTTCCTGTAACATACATGTACTAGGGATTCTATGACCAATGATTGATTTCTGCTATGTGTGACTACTTGAAAGAAGGTGTAAGAAGGAAGAACACATTTTATACTACATCAAGAAGCAGAAGAGGAGAGGGTGGCTTTTCACAGTATTTGAACATTACCTATGAGACAGGGAGAGAGAGAGAGAGACAATGAAAGATGGAAAGAGGGAAGGGAGGCATAGACAGAGAGGAGGAGAGTCTATGTTTGCCCTTCAGAAAACCTTATGTGTGTGTCGCCAGGATTCAGACCCAGTCACACAGTCAGAGTGGCGATAGGAGAGGAGAAAAGAGAGGCAAGAGGAGAGGAGAAAAGAGAGGCAAGAGGAGAGGAGAAAAGAGAGGCGAGAGGAGAGGAGAAAAGAGAGGCGAGAGGAGAGGAGAAAAGAGAGGCGAGAGGAGAGGAGAAAAGAGAGGAGAGGAGAAAAGAGAGGAGAGGAGAAAAGAGAGGCGAGAGGAGAGGAGAAAAGAGAGGAGAAGAGAGGCGAGAGGAGAGGAGAAAAGAGAGGAGAGGAGAAAAGAGAGGCGAGAGGAGAGGAGAAAAGAGAGGAGAGGAGAAAAGAGAGGAGAGGAGAAAAGAGAGGCGAGAGGAGAGGAGAAAAGAGAGGTGAGAGGAGAGGAGAAAAGAGAGGTGAGAGGAGAGGAGAAAAGAGAGGCGAGAGGAGAGGAGAAAAGAGAGGCGAGAGCCTGAGGATATATGGCCAGGCTTCAACCAGAAGCTACCACAGCTGGAAGGAGGGAGGGAGGGAGGGAGGGAGGGAGGGAAGGAAGGAAGGAAGGAAGGAAGGAAGGAAGGAAGGAAGGAAGGAAGGAAGGAAGGAAGGAAGGAAGGAAGGAAGGAAGGAAGGAAGGAAGGAAGGAAGGAAGAATAGTGGAAGGAGAGAGGAGGATGAGAGGAGAGAAGGGAGATGAGTTGTGAGAGTGGAGGAAACAAGTTGTAAGGGAGGAAGGAGGAGAGAGGGAAAGAGAGAGAAGAAGGGAGAGTGGACTGTCTAAACATCACCATCACACTCTGAGCGATAAGGGATTATACCTCCCCTCCAACACACACACACACACACACACAGCCCTGTAAACTCTCTCAGATATCAGATAGGGATACCACAGAAGTTTTCATCTTTACATTCTGAGAATTCTTATATCCCAACACGTCAGCTGAGAGTGTATCAGAATGACTCCAGCCTTCTAGAACAGCTCTTGTTCATTTAGATGGTTGAGAATGTTCAGAAAGCAGATGGGGGAGACTAGAGATTTGGAAAAGAGATTCAGATAGAGAGATATACTGTATCATAAACAGAGACCCTGGAGAGAAAATGGTAGATGAAGGACAGAGAGAGGGGGAAAAGAGGGGGGAGGGAGGGGGCAGAGAGGGGGCAGAGAGGGGGAAGAGAGGGGGCGGAGAGAGGGAAGAGAGGGGGAGAGGGAGGGGGAAGAGAGGGGGAAGAGAGGGGGAAGAGAGGGGGAGAGGGAGGGGGCAGAGAGGGGGAAGAGAGGGGGAGAGGGAGGGGGAAGAGAGGGGGAAGAGAGGGGGAAGAGAGGGGGAAGAGAGGGGGAAGAGAGGGGGAGAGGGAGGGGGAAGAGAGGGGGAAGAGAGGGGGAGAGGGAGGGGGCAGAGAGGGGGAAGAGAGGGGGAGAGGGAGGGGGAAGAGAGGGGGAAGAGAGGGGGAAGAGAGGGGGAGAGGGAGGGGGCAGAGAGAGGGAAGAGAGGGGGAGAGGGAGGGGGAAGGGAGGGGGAAGAGAGGGGGAGAGGGAGGGGGCAGAGAGGGGGAAGAGAGGGGGAGAGGGAGGGGGAAGGGAGGGGGAAGAGACGGGGAGAGGGAGGGGGGCAGTAGTTCCTTCTGGAATCAAACCAGACATGACCTTTTCTCTGTCTTACTGAAAAATGAATCGGGAACAAAAGACATGTTCAACAGATCAAAGCACCATTCCTTCTATCCCACCTTCCATCCTTCTCTACTCTTCTCTTCTTCCTTCACTCCCTCTCCTCCCCTTTTCATCCTTCTCTTCCTCTGTCCATCTCCTCTTTCTTTCTTTCTCTGCCCTCCCCTCTTTCATTATTCTCCTTTTCTTCCACTCTTCCCCTCTCTTCTTCCTTCAATCCCTTTCCTCCTCCGCCCCACCTCTCCTTGCTCTCCTCCTCCTCTCCTCCTCCTCCTCTCTCTCTCCCTTCACACCTCTCCTCCTCCTCTCGTTCCTCTTACCCCCTGCTCACTCCGAGGTTAAGAAACCCTGAATTCATATTTCATTTTTGACAGGATGCTTGAGGCAATTCCCCTCAACCACACACACACACACACACACACGCACACACACACACACACACACACACACACACACACACACACACACACACACACACACACACACACACACACACACACACACACACACACACACACAGCATGTGTCTCAGACTGTACTGTGTTCTGCATGCATGCACCCCATCTATAAGGCCACAGGTTGCACTGAATGTCATTGGCTTTGACAAAATGGCTGTCACTTGACTGAGGTTGCTGCGCTCACAGTCAGTCACCCCCTTTCTCTCTCCTGAGACCAGTCATGCCAGTTACCCCCCCTCTCTCTCCTGAGACCAGTCATGTCAGTTACCCCCCTTCTCTCTCCTGAGACCAGTCATGCCAGTTACCCCCTGCCATACAGAGCTTGTTATGATGTCATTTTCGTATATTGGTGGTGTCAGCTATACTGTATGTATGAATCAAGATATGTCAAATTCAATAGACTACGTTTCAAAAGCTCTGTTCTTTGACTCAACCTGATTCAAGTTCTGTAATGAATACCTATAAAATAGCCAACTGTTTGGTGAGATATTTAATACGGCAACATGATTCACCTATCCACCCATCAAACGTTTTTTAATCTGTATGTAACACCTAACTGTAACATCGATTTTGTCCGACTCAAACCCTTCACTCAGAAAGGCAATCAGCAGTAAACCAATCAATGAAAGATTAGGCTAGAAATCGTTATTTTCCCACTTTAGTCTCAACTCCTAGGCTAATTAAAATGCGTGATTTGAAGCCTTGTCGAGAGGACGAGAGCGTCAATGTTATCACAATAACTATATTTGTAAGGAATGAAAGAGCAATGTGGTCAAACTTACCGGCCACACTGCTTAGGCTACTTTCGTTAACTACCTGTTTTTATTAATGCATGTAGGGGTAAACTATTGAACCGTTGGAGCTAACGTAAGAATGCTCTCTCCCTCGCGCAAAATGACAACCGTAACGTGTCCATGCGTCTCCCGCGCTTTCCGCTCAGCCCACACCTTGTCTCCGTAGCCTTCTCTTCTTCAAGCCGAAGATTCTCACTTTGGAGAAGATGTCGACCAAATTCCCGTTACAAAGTCCTTTATTCTTGTTGGGGCTTCGCCTCCGTCGGTGTGGCGTCGGCCGGTGGACTTGTTGTTCCCGTGCCTGTCTCTTCTGTCGTATCAAACCGCTGGCAATAGCTGCCATGTCTCAACCGAAACAACCCGGGGGAAAAGGAAACACAGAGCCCGTACCCCGTTTTCCTTTGGGCACGGAGCGCAGACGGAACAACAAGCGATTATGTTCGGTCTGCAGCTACAGCCCCATAGTTGTGTCTATAAAATGTATCTTCTTTATCCGTCAGAAAAACATTTCGACACTACGCAATCAAGTCCAAATACCACATTTCGGTGAGGATACAGAACATTGCGTTGTCATTTTATCATGGCCATTCAACAATTAACAACCTGTCACCGTTGTCAAATGATTTCGAATTTGACTGCGTGAATCCTTGTAGAGAAGAAGGTTTTCCAAACTGACAACATTTCCGATATCCGTACTTGGTCATATTTTATCATTAAATATCTGTGACGTTTGATGTCACATAGTCCAAAAACACGAAAATAATTGTCGAAAGGTTTCGTTCTTCTCCTCGCCCAAAAATGTTTAGACTACCTCCCGTCTTCTACCGGTGATCGACAAAAAAAACAAGCCTATCGAAAATGTGAACACGCGAATTTGAAGCCACGCGCTAAAGGAGTCTGTCAGACATACTCTCAAAAACATACGGAGCGATTTTAACGTAATTATCTAGTGAAGGACGCAAGCCCCAGACGCTCCCCAGATGGGGCTTGCTCCTTGGAAGAGAGGTGTGTGATGCTTGCCTCGCGCGCACAGATTCACCAAGTCCGTATGCAAATCCGCCAGTCTCTTCTCCAAAAATAGAAACGAATAACGGAGGAGCACACAATGACCAAATCGGGAGGATTGGAATCAAAAAACGAAATGATAATAATAATAATCTTGTCTTTAAAAAAGGCCCGGAGGAACTTCTCTGCATCAGGTAAAATGGTGACGCAATTTTATTTCACGCTTCAGAAACTTCATCCAGCACGTCGGGACTGTTTTTCCTCGGTGAGAAGGGAAGGGGGACAGGACATGACTCCTGTTGGCTCATGAATTGCTTTCAGATATGAATAAAGGGTGAAAAAAGGTAGGCTACATCAAACGCTCTCCTTCAACTCATCAATCAAAGGAAACGGGAACAGCCAGACCATTCAGATGAAAACAAGAGTCTGTGCGTCAGACCAAAGCCCCCTCGTTCTGGAGAAACCGTTCGGAAAGAAATACCTTATAAATGACCACAAGCGAGTGAACGCCCTCCGCATAAACGTAACCATTAGCAGTAGACACCGCCTGAAACTTTAGACAGTATACTGTATTACTCCAACTCAAACTGTTGCTAATACATTGTATACACCGTCCGGACACTGATTGATATATCGTGTTGTGTATTTCGCAAGAAGCAGACACCGAGCCGTGTTAATCTTGATCAGATGAAAGATAGAGACCCAGCACATTGTCAAGTGGAGAACGTTCCCAAAATGTTGAATTAGCTATTCAATGTTCTTTAGTATAGGCCTAGAAATATCACGTGCACGTGTAAAGAGATCCCAGTCAGCGCCACTCCTGTATTACTGCATTGAGTCATGTCCAAAAACACGGGACAGTATGGAGAAGTGTTTTCACCCTTATATCCCCCAACACAATCATTGAGACACAATCCATAAAAGACGGCATTAAAACTTCAATCAAAATGGCAAAATAGTCCGTGTTATGGCATCTATAATACAATTAAACGAATCGATGGGCTGTAAAATCGAGGGAAAGTTGATCCTTTTGGTCAGTTGAATTCATTAACATGGGAGCGCAGATCTTCTGACCGAGCAAGCCACGTCTGATTTCAGCACCATGGGCAGCGACCGCGGCCTACAGTTCCACCAATCGCATGCTGTCTGCGGCTGCGCTGTGAGTAAACATGACCCTTGAGTTGAGGAGTAGCCTATAAATGATCCACGTGAAAATATCTCAAGACTAACTGGCATTTTCCTCATAATGTTAACCAAACTGCAAGCTAGCCTATTTTTAACCAGGTCATAAACAATTTAAACGTAGAAAGCAGTGAGTCATCGTCTTCCCGGGTAGAAGAGTGTCCTTCACCTGCTGCCTGATAAAGGGACAAGTCTGGAAAGGTCCCCATTGAAGCAGAGATGCGTGATCTCAATGGGGCTTCATTCCGGATTAATTCAAGTTTAAATTTACTAAATATTTTAAACCCAAACTTGAGAATACCTCCTTCATGGGGAGGTTATCCACTGTGGTAGGTTGTTTCAATGTGCTTTCCAAGGAGCCATCTATAGTTGGTCTCTCTCTCCCAGTAATGAAATCGTCTGGTCAAAACCATTAATTCAAGACAAACAGTTTGGCACATTTTCAATCACGTTTAGCTTAGTGGGGCACTTTCTTGAATCTGTATCGGCTTTGGTGGTATAATTAAAGTTTTAAAAATGCATGAACCAGCGTCGATTCACAGGAGAGATACAGTAGCCAGCCGGAGTGCTCTGAACTGTACACCCGCACCGTTTTCAGTTTAATAATGAAAGGCCTACCGAGCTCAGGTCAGTGGCTGCCTCTGCGGGTAGATCTGGTGGGTTTCCTGCGGTCACGTTGTGTTTCCGAACACAGACTCACTGAAGAATGATAATTCGATGTGATTCTCCGTGACAGTTACAAGGCATTGACATTAATATTACACCGAAAGAGAATTTACTTTTCAAAATTCAGAAGGCATAGCCTTTTCAAATCTGATGACGTTCAAAAATACTAAATACCTGCAGGAGAGCTCCAGCTTCAGCCGACAGCAAAGGATTGGGTTGCCGAAAAATAAAGTAAAACTGGGATTTGACCGCTTGAGGGCGCCAGAGTGTTCAGAAAAAGAAGGCGCTGTGCATCTAATCATCCTCTGCTGCAACACAGTAAGGTGCAGGATGCATGGAATCTAGCTAATTGAATCCTCTCCAGTTACTCTGTAGGCCTATAGAGTTATGGTACCACAGCATACTTACCAACAGGTCTTTTCACACTACAGTACTTACTGGCCATATGGTCAGACCTGGTGTATGGCATGTGGTGTACGTGGTGTAATATGAATGAATACCAACCAGCACACTGCCTGTCCCAAATGCTCTATCGCCACATGTTCATAACGCTACACATGTGGTTGACCAGAGAACTTCAAGCAGAAAGAGGGCTACATCTATTTAAATCTACTTACTGATTTTAGTGCACACACACACACACACACACACACACACACACACACACACACACACACACACACACACACACACACACACACACACACACACACACACACACACACACACACACACACACACACACATTGCACAGTGGGGAATGGAAATAAAACATCTTGTTGTCTTTGTGCTGATGTTTTTATCCAGGTCAACTGCTGTTGAGGATCATTAATAAATCAAAGCTTCCTGACTACATTTACATAAAAATTCAATGTTAAAAAAAGCTTTCAAAAGGAAACATTCACCCTCTTCACCCCTTCCTCCCAAAACTCCCTTCCCTGTCCATGTAGTGAATAGGAGTGGAACAAATGGTTTAAAACTCTAAAAACACTATCTCTCTTCCTTTCTCTCTCTCTCTCTCTCTCTCTCTCTCTCTCTCTCTCTCTCTCTCTCTCTCTATGCCAAAGGGCCTCATTACTACATATGCAGATGAGTGTGTGAAAAAGAACAAGAGAAAGAGAGAGAGAGAGAGCGAGAAAGAGAGAGTGATAGAGTGAAAGAGAGTGAAAGAGAGAGAAAGAGAAAGAGAGAGAGAGAAAGAGAGAGAGAGAAAGAGAGAGAGAGAAAGAGAGAGAGAGAGAGAAAGAGAGAGAGAGAGACAGAGAGACAGAGAGAGAGACACAGAGAGAGAGAGAGAGAGGGACAGAGAGAGAGACAGAGAGAGAGAGACAGAGAGGGACAGAGAGAGAGACAGAGAGGGACAGAGAGAGAGAGACAGAGAGGGACAGAGAGAGAGAGTCAGAGAGAGATTATGTGGAGAAGCTGCTGTGTTATATCCCTAGGGAAGTTGGCTATCTACCATATTTAAATCAATACATTAGCTGATCATACTGTCTGTAGGACTGTTTATGTGTGTATGCTATATATTTCTTTGTCCTGAATCATTTCCTTTTACATCCTTCCGAATGAGGTTATCGGAAAAAAGGGCAGAGAAGGATAAAGAGAAAGGGATATTTTGTTTTCTGCAGAGGAGAGGAGAGCTCCCTCCATAGGTAACACAGGAGCACAGCACTCTTCCCCCTCTCTCTCTCCATCCTCCTCTCTTTATTCTGTCTCTGTACAGAACGATAGTCTAAGCTGATATATGATTACACGAATGGAAACTTAATCATAATGAATTAATAACACCCTAGGAGTTATTAATACTGTAGGTGTGTTCATCAGAGAATGACAATTAGACCGTTATACAAAACTAGTATACAACAGAAAAGGCCATTATATTTGATAGTGGAACAAGACATTTATTGAAAATGAAAAGCACAATCAACCCCTCTGCTAATGAAGGGATCCCCTTGGGTGTGAGTCATGGGTGGGCGGGGCAGAGAGGGAGGAAGAGAGGCAGATAGAGGGAGAGAAAGAGAGAGGGGGGTTTGCAAATGATTCAAGACAGAAAGAGAAGGAAGAGAGGGATGGAGAGAAGGAAGACAGTGAGAGATAGCTGCATGGAAGGAGGGAGAGAAGGAGAGAGAGATAAAAGGAAGACAGAGAGAGAGGGACGGATAGAGAGAGAGATGGAGGAAGAGGGAGAGAGAGGGACAGATATAGAGAGAGATGGGAAAGAGGGAGAGAGAGGGACGGATAGAGAGAGAGATGGAGGAAGAGGGAGAGAGAGGGACGGATAGAGAGAGAGATGGGGGAAGAGGGAGAGAGAGGGATGGATAGAGAGAGAGATGGAGGAAGAGGGAGAGAGAGGGACAGATAGAGAGAGAGATGGAGGAAGAGGGAGAGAGAGGGACGGATAGAGAGAGAGATGTGGAAGAGGGAGAGAGAGAGAGAGATGGAGGTAGAGGGAGAGAGAGGGACGGATAGGGAGAGAGATGGAGGACGAGGGAGAGAGAGGGACGGATAGAGAGAGAGAAGGAGGAAGAGGGAGAGAGAGGGACGGATAGAGAGAGAGATGGAGGAAGAGGGAGAGAGAGGGACGGATAGAGAGAGAGATGGAGGAAGAGGGAGCGAGAGGGATGGATAGAGAGAGAAGGAGGAAGAGGGAGAGAGAGGGACGGATTGAGAGAGAGATGGAGGAAGAGGGAGAGAGAGGGACGGATAGAGAGAGAGAAGGAGGAAGAGGGAGCGAGAGAGATGGATAGAGAGAGAGAAGGAGGAAGAGGGAGAGGGAGAGAGAGGGACGGATTGAGAGAGAGAAGGAGGAAGAGGGAGAGAGAGAAGTAAACACGTCACAGCTTCTAAAGGTTTCCCTGGGGGGGCGTGGAGGGATAACCATCTCTCTCTTTTGCATACTGGTGTGCTGAGTCACAGCACACACACACACACACACACACACACACACACACACACACACACACACACACACACACACACACACACACACACACACACACACACATCTCAGTTGATGAAGCTGGGACAGTCCTCCTGCAGTGCCACCCCTCTGTTGCCTAGGTAACGTCTGGTGAATAACTATGAGGAACCTCTGGGCAGTAGACAATGGGAATATTGGAATGTTCTATATGGGAGGAGTCAGGGGTAATGGTCAGGCTACAGACAAATGTGTCAATATTAGCCCACAACAAGTGATCTATAGGTGATTACGGGATGCCAAAATGACCTTAGATTAGTATTCCAGCTGAATACACAGAGAAACATAGGATGCAAAGGGAAAGAACACTACCATGGACCCAACAATAACCAGACACAACCAGACAAAAATAAAAATGGCATCATTTTTTATTCAACATTTATTTTGTGGAGTGGATGCTTCATTTTCACCAACCTCACATCTCTTGTAACCTTGCAATGACACAGAATATCTAACTAACAAGATGTTGAAAACGCCAAACAGATTAACAGAGACACTTCTGATGACTGAATATGCACCAAGTAACCCCAAAAAGCTTTTCTTTCTACACCAGTGTAAAAGCAGTGAAGAGGTTGAAAAAGGTTTTGAATAGCATAAACACAGGACATGTTAAATAATAGAGACTTGAATGCTACTCTAACTCCACAGGCATTCAGGTTACTTTGCAGCATCCCTCCTCCCAACTACTTGTGTTAACTAGCTTGCTTTCACACACAAACACACACATACGCATGCACACGCACACTCACACAAGGCTATGTCTGTACCTGTACCACAATGCTATGTCTGTACCTGTACCACAAGGCTATGTCTGTATCTGTACCACGAGGCTATGTCTGTATCTGTACCACAATGCTATGTCTGTACCTGTACCACGAGGCTATGTCTGTACATGTACCACAAGGCTATGTCTGTATCTGTACCACAAGGCTATGTCTGTACCTGTACCACGAGGCTATGTCTGTACCTGTGCCACAAGGCTATGTCTGCACCTGTACCACAATGCTATGTCTGTACCTGTACCACGAGGCTATGTCTGTACCTGTACCACAAGGCTATGTCTGTACCTGTACCACAAGGCTATGTCTGTACCTGTACCAGAAGGCTATGTAAGTACCGGTACCACAAGGCTATGTCTGTACCGGTACCACAAGGCTATGTCTGTACCTGTACCACGAGGCTATGTCTGTACCTGTACCACAATGCTATGTCTCTATCTGTATCACAATGCTATGTCTGTATCTGTACCACAAGGCTATGTCTGTACCTGTACTACAAGGCTATGTCTGTACCTGTACCAGAAGGCTATGTCTGTACATGTACCACAAGGCTATGTCTGTATCTGTACCACAAGGCTATGTCTGTACCTGTACCACGAGGCTATGTCTGTATCTATACCACACGGCTATGTCTGTACCTGTACCACAATGCTATGTCTGTACCTGTACCACGAGGCTATGTCTGTACCTGTACCACAAGGCTATGTCTGTACCTGTACCACAAGGCTATGTCTGTACCTGTACCACAAGGCTATGTCTGTACCTGTACCACAAGGCTATGTCTGTACCGGTACCACAAGGCTATGTCTGTACCGGTACCACAAGGCTATGTCTGTACCTGTACCACGAGGCTATGTCTGTACCTGTACCACAATGCTATGTCTCTATCTGTATCACAATGCTATGTCTGTATCTGTACCACGAGGCTATGTCTGTACCTGTACTACAAGGCTATGTCTGTACCTGTACCAGAAGGCTATGTCTGTACATGTACCACAAGGCTATGTCTGTATCTGTACCACAAGGCTATGTCTGTACCTGTACCACGAGGCTATGTCTGTACCGGTACCACATGGCTATGTCTGTACCTGTACCACGAGGCTATGTCTGTACCTGTACCACAAGGCTATGTCTGTACCTGTACCACAATGCTATGTCTGTACCTGTACCACGAGGCTATGTCTGTACCTGTACCACAAGGCTATGTCTGTACCTGTACCACAAGGCTATGTCTGTACCTGTACCACAAGGCTATGTCTGTACCTGTACCACAAGGCTATGTCTGTACCGGTACCACAAGGCTATGTCTGTACCGGTACCACAAGGCTATGTCTGTACCTGTACCACGAGGCTATGTCTGTACCTGTACCACAATGCTATGTCTCTATCTGTACCACAATGCTATGTCTGTATCTGTACCACGAGGCTATGTCTGTACCTGTACTACAAGGCTATGTCTGTACCTGTGCCAGAAGGCTATGTCTGTACCTGTACCACAAGGCTATGTCTGTACCTGTACCAGAAGGCTATGTCTGTACCGGTACCACAAGGCTATGTCTGTACCGGTACCACAAGGCTATGTCTGTACCTGTACCACAAGGCTATGTCTGTACCTGTACCACAATGCTATGTCTCTATCTGTACCACAATGCTATGTCTGTATCTGTACCACGAGGCTATGTCTGTACCTGTACCACGAGGCTATGTCTGTACCTGTACCACGAGGCTATGTCTGTATCTGTACCTCAAGGCTATGTCTGTATCTGTACCACAATGCTATGTCTGTACCTGTACCACAAGGCTATGTCTGTACCTGTACCACGAGGCTATGTCTGTACCTGTGACACCACCAAGTGGTCATATTTCTAGTGCCCCCCCAACCTCAGGTCACTTACTGACCTGAGGCCAAACCACATGAACAAAAGCTTTAGACACTTTATGGAATACAAAACCTTCACTATCTCATCCTGGAATATCCAAGGCCTGAGGTCATCTGCCTTTGTCCTAAAGAGCAGGAACCTGGACTTCATCAAAGAAATCGGAAATACAGACATTGTCATCCTACAAGAACCATGGTATAGAGGAGACAGAACCACTGGTTGTCCTCTAGGTTACAGAGAGCTGGTAGTCCCATCCTCCAAACTACCAGGTGTGAAACAGGAATGGTATGCTAATTTGGTATAGAGCAGACCTAACTCACTCCATTAAATTAATCAAAACAGGAACATTTTACATTTGGCTAGAAATTCAAAAGGAAATGATCTTAACAGAGAAAAATTTCCTCCTGTGTGCTACCTATATGTCACGCCCTGACCTGAGATATCTCTGTTTTCTTTATATTTTGGTTAGGTCAGGGTGTGACTAGGATGGGTACGCTAGTTTTGTATTGTCTAGGGTTTTGTATTCTCTAGGGTTTTGTATGTCTAGGGTTTTGTAGGTCTAGGGTTTTTTGTAATTCTATGTTGGCCTTATATGGTTCCCAATCAGAGACAGCTGTTTATCGTTGTCTCTGATTGGGGATCATATTTAGGTAGCCATTTCCCTTTGGTGTTTGTGGGATCTTGTCTATGTGTAGTTGCCTGTCAGCACTCGTTTGTACAGCTTCACGTTTCGTTTTGTTGTGTTAGTTTGTTCAGTGTTCATTCTTTAAATAAATAAGAACGTATGCACAGCACGCTATGCCTTGGGTCCAATCTTTATAACGAACGTGACACTATATCCTCCCCACTAGAATCCCCATACTTTAATGAAGACATATTCTCCAGGCCCAGGGACATGTACTAGTCTGTGGCGACCTAAATGACAAAACCTTCCGTGGCCTCCAACTGCTCGTAATAAACGCTAGTAAAACGAAAGGCATGCTCTTCAACCGATTGCTGCCCGCACCCGCCCGCCTGACTAGCATCACTACACTGGATGGTTCTGACTTAGAATATGTGGACAACTACAAATACCTAGGTGTCTGGCTAGACTGTAAACTCTCCTTCCAGACTCATATTAAGCATCTCCAATCCTAAATTAAATCTAGAATCGGCTTCCTATTTTGCAAAAAAAGCCTCCTTCACTCATGCTGCCAAACATACCCTCGTAAAATCCTACCGATCCTCGACTTCAGCGATGTCATTTACAAAATATCCTCCAACACTCTACTCAACAAACTGGATGCTGTCTATCACAGTGCCATCCGTTTTGTCCCCAAAGCCCCATATACCACCCACCACTGCGACCTGTATGCTCTCGTCGGCTGGCCCTCGCTACATATTCGTTGCCTGACCCACTGGCTCCAGGTCATCTATAAGTATTTGCTAGGTAAAGCTCCGCCTTATCTCAGCTCACTGGTCACCATAACAACACCCACCCGTAGCACGCGCTCCAGCAGGTATATTTCCCTGGTCATCCCCAAAGCCAACACCCCCTTTGGCCGTCTTTCCTTCCAGTTCTCTGCTGCCAATGACAGGAACGAATTGCAAAAATCGCTGAAGTTGGAGACTTATATATATCCCTCCCTAACTTTAAGCATCAGCTATCTGAGCAGCTTATCGATCGCTGCATCTGTACATAGCCCATCTGTAAATAGCCCATCCAACTACCTCATCTCCATATTTCTTTTATTTACTTTTTTGCTCTTTTGCACACCAGTATTTCTACTTGCACATCATCATCTGCACATCTATCACTTCTGTGTTAATTTGCTAAATTGTAATTACTTTGCTTCTATGGCCAATTTATTGCCTTACCTCCTTACTCCATTTGCACACACTGTATATAGACTTTTCTACTGTGTTATTGACTGTACTTTTGTTTATCCTGTGTAACTCTGTGTTGTTTTGTGTCGCACTGCTTTGCTTTATCTTGGCCAGGTCGCAGTTGTAAATGAGAACTTGTTCTCAACTGGCCTACCTGGTTAAATAAAGGTGAAATAAATTGTTTTAATAAAAACGGACAAGAACCTGACACCCTCAGCGCACAGGGGGACAAACACCTGCCTGGAGGTGACAGCGTTCCCTCCCCCACATTCCCCCCTAGGAACAACTATGACAACATAACCAACAAAAAAATGGGTCACAACTCCTGCAGCTCTGTCGCACGCTGGGTATGTACATAGTCAATGGTAGGCTTCGAGGGGACTCCTATGGTAGGTACACCTGTAGCTCATCTCTTGGCAGTAGTACTATAGACTACTTTATCATTGACCTCAACCCAGTGTCTCTCCGAGCGTTTACAGTCAGCCCACTGACGCTCCTTTCAGACCACAGAAAAATCACAGTATACATGAACAGAGCAATACTCAATCATGAGGCATCAAAGCCAAAGGAACTGAGAAATAATACAAAATGCTATAGATAGAAGGAATGTAGTGTGGAAACCTAATAGTGAAGGTGTACATTTGGCAGTAGAAAATGTTAACAGTATATTTGACCTCTCAGCTTGTCACGACTTCCGCCAAAGTCGGTCCCTCTCCTTGTTCGGGCAGCGTTCGGCGGTCGACGTCACCGACCTTCTAGCCATTGCCGATCCACTTTTAATTTTCCATTTGTTTTGTCTTTGTCTTACACACCTGGTTTCAATTCCCCAATTACTTGTTCATTATTTAACCCTCTGTTCCCCCATGTTTGTTTGTGAGTAATTGTTTATTATATTGCGGTTCATATTTGTGGCCTTGTATGACAGGTATTGTTATATTATTTGAGTAAAATTGCTTTCATTACTCATATCTGCTGTCCTGTGCCTGACTCATCTCACCAGCTACACACAGACGCATTACACAGCGTCCCTATCTAATCTAAACATTTCAAACAGAAAACAGAAGAAAATGAACAACAATGACAAATGGTTTGATGAAGAATGCAAAAACCTAAGAAAGAAATTGAGAGACCTATCCAACCAAAAACATAGAGACCAAGAAAACCTGAGTCTATGCCTTCACTATGGTTAATCACTAAACAATACAGAAATACACTACGGAAAAAGAAGGAACAGCACTTCAGAAATCAGCTCAATGTAATTGAAGAATCCATAGACTCTAACCACTTCTGGGAAAATTGGAAAACACTAAACAAACAACACAAAGAATTATCTATCCAAAATGGAGATGTATGGGTAAAATACTTCTCCAATCTTTTTGGCTCTATAACAAAGAACAAACAGCAAAAACATATACATGATCAAATACAAATCTTAGAATCAACTATCAAAGACTACCAGAACCCACTGGATTCTCCAATGACCTTGAATGAACTACAGGACAAAATAAAAACCCTCCAGCCCAAAAAGGCCTGTGGTGTTGATGGTATCCTCAATGAAATTATAAAATATACAGACAACAAATTCCAATTGGCTATAATAAAACATCATTCTTAGCTCTGGCATCTTCCCCAATATTTGTAACCAAGGACTGATCACTCCAATCCACAAAATTGGAGGAAAATTTGACCCCAATAACTACAGTGGGATATGCGTCAACAGCAACCTTAGGATAATCCTCTGCATTATTATTTACAGCAGACTCGTACATTTCCTCAGTGAAAACAATGTACTGAGCAAATGTCCAATTGGCTTTTTACCAAATTATCGTATGACAGACCACGTATTCACCCTGCACACCCAAATTGACAAACAAACCAACCAAAACAAAGGCAGTCTTCTCATACAGTGGGACAAAAAAGTATTTAGTCAGCCACCAATTGTGCAAGTTCTCCCACTTACAAAGATGAGAGAGGCCTGTAATTTTCATCATAGGTACACTTTAATTATGACAGACAAAATTAGGAAAAAAAATCCAGAAAATCACATTGTAGGATTTTTTATGAAGTTATTTGCAAATTATGGTGGAAAATAAGTATTTGGTCACCTACAAACAAGCAAGATTTCTGGCTCTCACAGACCTGTAACTTCTTCTTTAAGAGGCTCCTCTGTCCTCCACTCGTTACCTGTATTAATGGCACCTGTTTGAAATTGTTATCAGTATAAAAGACACCTGTCCACAACCTCAAACAGTCACACTCTAAACTCCACTATGGCCAAGACCAAAGAGCTGTCAAAAGACACCAGAAACAAAATTGTAGACCTGCACCAGGCTGGGAAGACTGAATCTACAATATGTAAGCAGCTTGGTTTGAAGAAATCAACTGTGGGAGCAATTATTAGGAAATGGAAGACATACAAGACCACTGATAATCTCCCTCGATCTAGGGCTCCACGCAAGATCTCACCCTGTGGGGTCAAAATGATCACAAAAATCCCAGAACCACACGGGGGGACCTAGTGAATGACCTGCAGAGAGCTGGGACCAAAGTAACAAAGCCTACCATCAGTAACACACTACGCCGCCAGAGACTCAAATCCTGCAGTGCCAGACGTGTCCCCCTGCTTAAGCCAGTACATGTCCAGGCCCGTCTGAAGTTTGCTATAGAGCATTTGGATGATCCAGAAGAAGATTGGGAAAATGTCATATGCTCAGATGAAACCAAAATATAACTTTTTGGTAAAAACTCAACTCGTCGTGTTTGGAGGACAAAGAATGCTGAGTTGCATCCAAAGAACACCATACCTACTGTGAAGCATGGGGGTGGAAACATTATGCTTTGGGGCTGTTTTTCTGCAAAGGGACCAGGACGACTGATCCGTGTAAAGGAAAGAATGAATGGGGCCATGTATTGTGAGATTTTGAGTGAAAACCTCCTTCCATCAGCAAGGGCATTGAAGATGAAACGTGGCTGGGTCTTTCAGCATGACAATGATCCCAAAAACACCGCCCGGGCAACGAAGGAGTGGCTTCGTAAGAAGCATTTCAAGGTCCTGGAGTGGCCTAGCCAGTCTCCAGATCTCAACCCCATAGAAAATCTTTGGAGGGAGTTGAAAGTCGGTGTTGCCCAGCAACAGCCCCAAAACATCACTGCTCTAGAGGAGATCTGCATGAAGGAATGGGCCAAAATACCAGCAACAGTGTGTGAAAACCTTGTGAAGACTTACAGAAAACGTTTGACCTCTGTCATTGCCAACAAAGGGTATATAACAAAGTATTGAGATAAACTTTTGTTATTGACCAAATACTTATTTTCCACCATAATTTGCAAATAAATTCATTAAAATCCTACATAGTGATTTTCTGGATTTTTCTCATTTTGTCTGTCATAGTTGAAGTGTACCTATGATGAACATTACAGGCCTCTCTCATCTTTTTAAGTTGGAGAACTTGCTCAATTGGTTGCTGACTAAATACTTTTGTCCCCCACTGTATTTTGTTGATTTAAAAAAAAGACTTCGATTCAATTTGGCATGAGGGTCTGCTATACAAATTGATGGAAAGTGGTGTTGGGGGAAAAACATACAACATTATAAAATCCATGTATACAAACAACAAGTGTGTGGTTAAAATAAGCAAAAAAAACACACATTTCTTCCCACAGGGCCATGGGGTGAGACAGGGATGCAGCTTAAGCCCCACCCTCTTCAACATATATATCAACAAATTGGTTAGGGCACTAGAAAAATCTATAGTACCTGGCCTCACCCTACTAGAATCTGAAGTCAAATGTCTACTGTTTGCTGATGATCTGGTGCTTCTGTCACCAACCAAGGAGGGCCTACAGCAGCACCTAAGACTTTCTGCACTGATTCTGAAAGACCTGGGCCCTGACAGTAAATCTCGGTAAGACCAAAATAATAGTGTTCCTAAAAAGGTCCAGTCGCCAGGACCACAAATACAAATTCCATTTAGACACCATTGCCCTAGAGCGCGCAAAAAAACTATACATACCTCGGCTTAAACATCAGCGCCACAGGTAACTTCCACAAAGCTGCGAACATTCAATTCTACAACCACCTATGTAAAAGGAAGCGATTCCCAAACCTTCCATAACAAAGCCATCACCTATAGAGAAATTAACCTGGAGAAGAGCCTCCTAAGCAAGGTGGTCCTGGGGCTCTGTGGCGTTTGTTTGTGATTGTGAACAGAGCCCCAGGACAGCAACACAATTAGACCCAAACAAATCATGAGAAAACAAAAAGATAATTACTTGACACATTGGAAAGAATTAACAAAAAAACTGAGCAAACTAGAATTATTTTTGGCTCTACACAGAGAGTACACAGTGGCAGAATACCTGACCACCATGACAACCAAACTTAAGGAAAGCTTTGACTATGTACAGACTCAGTGAGCATAGCCTTGCTATTGAGAAAGGCCGCCGTAGGCAGACCTGGCTTTCAAGAGAAGACAAGCTACACTGCCCACAAAATGAGGTGGAGACTGAGCTTCACTTCCTAACCTTCTGCCAATCGTATGACCATATCAGAAATACATATTTCCCTCAGATTACACAGATCCACAAAGAATTTGAAAACAAACCCGATTTAGGGCCTCCCGAGTGGCGCAGTGGTCTAAGGCGCAGTGGTCTAAGGCACTGCATCGCAGTGCTAGCTGTGACACCAGAGATTCTGGGTTCGAGCCCAGGCTCTGTCGCAGCCGGCCACGACCGGGAGGTCCATGGGGCAACGCACAATTGGCCCAACGTCGTCCATGTTAGGGAGGGTTTGGCCGGCAGGAATATCCTTGTCTCATCGCACACTCCTGTGGTGGGCCGGGCACAGTGCATGCTGACCAGGTCGCCAGGTGTATGGTATTTCCTCCGACACATTGGTACGGCTGTTCAGTACATTCCAGTACATTGGTACGGCTGGGTTGGATGTGCATTGTGTCAAGAAGCAGTGCTGCTAGGTTGGGTTGTGTTTCGGAGGACGCATGGCTCTTGACCTTCGCCTCGTACGGCAGTTGCAGCGATGAGACAAGACAATAACTACTACCAATTGGATACCACAAAAATTGGGGAGAAAAAAGGAGTAAAGAAAAAAAGAAAACAAACCTGATTTTGATAAACTGGTGAAATACCACAGTGTGCCATCACAGCAGCAAGATTTGTGACTTGTGCGGGTTCTTGGGTTCACCAAGAAAACTGGAAAAGGGACACTGGAAAAGGGAAATGGTGTTTGATGAACAAACACCATTGTAAATAGAACCCATATTTATGTTTATTTATTTTCCTTTTTGTACTTTAACCATTTGCACATCGTTACAACACTGTATATATACAAAATATGACATTTGTAGTGTTCATTTGTATAATTTATTTCAATTTTCTGTAATATCTACTTCACTTGCTTCAATGTTAACATATGTTTCCCATGTCAATAAAGCCCCTTGGATTGTATTGAGAGAGATACAGAGAGAGAGAGAGTTACTTTAAAATATAAACTATTATTGATTTAACAGGCTGGAGCGAAGCCTCTTCCTTTCCCTCCTCTTCCTCATCCTCTCCCTCATCTTCCCTTTACTCTCCCTCCTTTTCCTCTCCCTCCTCTTCCTCTTCCTCTCCGTCCTGTTCCTCTTATCCAGGGAATGACAGCCCCCATTCAC
>NC_048571.1:12631105-12646105 GCF_013265735.2 Oncorhynchus mykiss | reverse complement strand
TGTAGAGTGGCTGTTTAAAGCTATGTGTCTGCAGACAACAGTGTTTGTAGGTTTAAGTGAGAAGAGATCAGGAGAAAGGTTGTATTTAGTGTAGAGTTAGTAATTCGGACTCAAGATGATACACACACACACACCAGGTCACTTGTGATACAAGTCAGTAAACTAACGTTTACCCTAACCCTAACTCCTAACCCTAAACCTAACGTTTACCCTAACCCTAACTCCTAACCCTAAAACTAACCCTAACATATTTTTAACACTTATTCTAACCTTAACTCTAAACCACCTAGAAATAGCATTTGACCTCGTGGGTATTCACAAAATGTCCTCAGTTGGTCAAATTTTTGTTTGTTTACTATTCTTGTGGGCACTTTTGGTCCCCACAAGAATAGTTAAACACACACACACACAGATGCACTGCACCACAACATCTAATTTACAACCTAACAATTGTATCTGTAGCTTTTATTTTAAGTAAGCATTTCACTGTAATACCTGTTGTATTCGGCGCACGTGACAAACTTTGATTTGATTTGAAATGGAGAAATGTATATTTCTGAATCCTCTTGGACATAAGCAGCAGCGAGAAAAGAAAAGATCCTCATTGATTTAACAATTATTTAAACAAATTTACAGAATTATACAGTACACGTCATCAACTGTGATGTCATCATTTGGAATCTGTTAAAAAGGTCAACAAAGTAATTTGTGATGCCATCAATTGGGATCTGTTAAAATGACCAAACAAGTCCTTTGTGATGTCATAATGAGACTAATTTAGAATGGTTAACAACGTCCTTTGTGATGTCATAATGAGAAACCATCAGAATGGTCAACTAAACCCTGTAATGTCATTACGTAATAAGAATCAATCACAACGGCAAGTAGAGGAAGTTATATGCCATCTAAACTCCTCTTAGACATACAGAAAAGGAGAGGCAGCAGGGCAAACCGCAGCACGTTATGTATTGGGCACACGCCTTTAACACCAGCCAGCAGACTAAGAGGAAGTGTGGTGGGTGGTGAAAATATATATGCCTCAGGCCCGGGCCACAGAGTCACAGAAGAGAGAGAGAGAGAGAGCAAAACAGAGAGACATGAAACAAGAAAGAAAGAGAGAAGAGAATAGAGGAGAGAGCTACCACTTACCATTATTGATTTGATATTGCGCATACACAAACATACACATACACTTAAATACGCACACAGATACGCACACACACACTGACATGTCAACCTCAGCAGTAAGAACTCCCACAGGACTTGTACTAATAGTGCAGTTCAGAGAAAAAAGGGAAATGGACAATTCAGCTAATCTCCCATTTCTCTTCTTTTTCCAGTCTGGGGCTGTCCAGCTCAATGTATCATTGTATATAATAATGGTGTTTCCAGTCTGGGGTGGGCAGCTCAATGTATCATTGTATATAAAGGTGTTTTCAGTCTGGGGCTGTCCAGATCAATGTATCATTGTATATAAAGGTGTTTTCAGTCTGGGGCTGTCCAGCTCAATGTATCATTGTATATAAAGGTGTTTCCAGTCTGGGGCTGTCCAGCTCAATGTATCATTGTATATAAAGGTGTTTCCAGTCTGGGGCTGTCCAGATCAATGTATCATTGTATATAAAGGTGTTTTCTGTCTGGGGCTGTCCAGCTCAATGTATCATTGTATATAAAGGTGTTTCCAGTCTGGGGCTGTCCAGCTCAATGTATCATTGTATATAAAGGTGTTTCCGGTCTGGGGCTGTCCAGATCAATGTATCATTGTATATAAAGGTGTTTTCTGTCTGGGGCTGTCCAGCTCAATGTATCATTGTATATAAAGGTGTTTTCTGTCTGGGGCTGTCCAGCTCAATGTATCATTGTATATAAAGGTGTTTCCAGTCTGGGGCTGTCCAGCTCAATGTATCATTGTATATAAAGGTGTTTCCAGTCTGGGGCTGTCCAGATCAATGTATCATTGTATATAAAGGTGTTTCCAGTCTGGGGCTGGGCAGCTCAATGTATCATTGTATATAAAGGTGTTTCCAGTCTGGGGCTGTCCAGTTCAATGTATCATTGTATATAAAGGTGTTTCCAGTCTGGGGCTGTCCAGCTCAATGTATCATTGTATATAAAGGTGTTTCCAGTCTGGGGCTGTCCAGCTCAATGTATCATTGTATATAAAGGTGTTTCCAGTGTGGGGCTGTCCAGCTCAATGTATCATTGTATATAAAGGTGTTTCCAGTCTGGGGCTGTCCAGCTCAATGTATCATTGTATATAAAGGTGTTTCCAGTCTGGGGCTGTCCAGCTCAATGTATCATTGTATATAAAGGTGTTTCCAGTCTGGGGCTGTCCAGTTCAATGTATCATTGTATATAAAGGTGTTTTCTGTCTGGGGCTGTCCAGCTCAATGTATCATTGTATATAAAGGTGTTTCCAGTCTGGGGCTGTCCAGCTCAATGTATCATTGTATATAAAGGTGTTGTCTGTTCTGGGGCTGTCCAGCTCAATGTATCATTGTATATAAAGGTGTTTCCAGTCTGGGGCTGTCCAGATCAATGTATCATTGTATATAATGGTGTTTCCAGTCTGGGGCTGTCCAGCTCAATGTATCATTGTATATAATGTTTGTTTCCAGTCTGGGCTGGGCAGCTCAATGTATCATTGTATATAAAGGTGTTTCCAGTCTGGGGCTGTCCAGCTCAATGTATCATTGTATATAAAGGTGTTTCCAGTCTGGGGCTGTCCAGCTCAATGTATCATAGTATATAAAGGTGTTTTCCAGTGTGGGGCTGTCCAGCTCAATGTATCATTGTATGTAAAGGTGTTTCCGGTCTGGGGCTGTCCAGCTCAATGTATCATTGTATATAAAGGTGTTTCCGGTCTGGGGCTGTCCAGATCAATGTATCATTGTATATAATGGTGTTTCCAGTCTGGGGCTGTCCAGATCAATGTATCATTGTATATAAAGGTGTTTCCGGTCTGGGGCTGTCCAGCTCAATGTATCATTGTATATAAAGGTGTTTCCAGTCTGGGGCTGTCCAGATCAATGTATCATTGTATATAAAGGTGTTTCCAGTCTGGGGCTGTCCAGATCAATGTATCGTTGTATATAAGGTTTGTTTCCAGTCTGGGGTGGGCAGCTCAATGTATCATTGTATATAAAGGTGTTTTCAGTCTGGGGCTGTCCAGATCAATGTATCATTGTATATAAAGGTGTTTTCTGTCTGGGGCTGTCCAGCTCAATGTATCATTGTATATAAAGGTGTTTCCAGTCTGGGGCTGTCCAGATCAATGTATCATTGTATATAAAGGTGTTTCCAGTCTGGGGCTGTTCAGATCAATGTATCATTGTATATAAAGGTGTTTCCAGTCTGGGGCTGTCCAGTTCAATGTATCATTGTATATAAAGGTGTTTCCAGTCTGGGGCTGTCCAGATCAATGTATCATTGTATATAATGGTGTTTCCAGTCTGGGGCTGTCCAGCTCAATGTATCATTGTATATAATGTTTGTTTCCAGTCTGGGCTGGGCAGCTCAATGTATCATTGTATATAAAGGTGTTTCCAGTCTGGGGCTGTCCAGCTCAATGTATCATTGTATATAAAGGTGTTTCCAGTCTGGGGCTGTCCAGCTCAATGTATCATAGTATATAAAGGTGTTTTCCAGTGTGGGGCTGTCCAGCTCAATGTATCATTGTATGTAAAGGTGTTTCCGGTCTGGGGCTGTCCAGCTCAATGTATCATTGTATATAAAGGTGTTTCCGGTCTGGGGCTGTCCAGCTCAATGTATCATTGTATATAAAGGTGTTGTCTGTTCTGGGGCTGTCCAGCTCAATGTATCATTGTATATAAAGGTGTTTCCAGTCTGGGGCTGTCCAGATCAATGTATCATTGTATATAAAGGTGTTTCCAGTCTGGGGCTGTCCAAATCAATGTATCATTGTATATAAAGATGTTTCCAGTCTGGGGCTGTCCAGATCAATGTATCATTGTATATAATGTTTGTTTCCAGTCTGGGGTGGGCAGCTCAATGTATCATTGTATATAAAGGTGTTTCCGGTCTGGGGCTGTCCAGATCAATGTATCATTGTATATAATGGTGTTTCCAGTCTGGGGCTGTCCAGATCAATGTATCATTGTATATAAAGGTGTTTCCGGTCTGGGGCTGTCCAGCTCAATGTATCATTGTATATAAAGGTGTTTCCAGTCTGGGGCTGTCCAGATCAATGTATCATTGTATATAAAGGTGTTTCCAGTCTGGGGCTGTCCAGATCAATGTATCGTTGTATATAAGGTTTGTTTCCAGTCTGGGGTGGGCAGCTCAATGTATCATTGTATATAAAGGTGTTTTCAGTCTGGGGCTGTCCAGATCAATGTATCATTGTATATAAAGGTGTTTCCAGTCTGGGGCTGTCCAGATCAATGTATCATTGTATATAAAGGTGTTTCCGGTCTGGGGCTGTCCAGCTCAATGTATCATTGTATATAAAGGTGTTTCCAGTCTGGGGCTGTCCAGATCAATGTATCATTGTATATAAAGGTGTTTCCAGTCTGGGGCTGTCCAGATCAATGTATCATTGTATATAAAGGTGTTTTCCAGTTTGGGGCTGTCCAGATCAATGTATCATTGTATATAAAGGTGTTTCCAGTCTGGGGCTGTCCAGATCAATGTATCATTGTATATAAAGATGTTTCCAGTCTGGGGCTGTCCAGATCAATGTATCATTGTATATAAAGGTGTTTCCGGTCTGGGGCTGTCCAGCTCAATGTATCATTGTATATAAAGGTGTTTCCAGTCTGGGGCTGTCCAGCTCAATGTATCATTGTATATAAAGGTGTTTCCGGTCTGGGGCTGTCCAGATCAATGTATCATTGTATATAAAGGTGTTTCCAGTCTGGGGCTGTCCAGCTCAATGTATCATTGTATATAAAGGTGTTTCCGGTCTGGGGCTGTCCAGCTCAATGTATCATTGTATATAAAGGTGTTTCCAGTGTGGGGCTGTCCAGATCAATGTATCATTGTATATAAAGGTGTTTCCAGTCTGGGGCTGTCCAGATCAATGTATCATTGTATATAAAGGTGTTTCCAGTCTGGGGCTGTCCAGCTCAATGTATCATTGTATATAAAGGTGTTTCCGGTCTGGGGCTGTCCAGATCAATGTATCATTGTATATAAAGGTGTTTCCAGTCTGGGGCTGTCCAGCTCAATGTATCATTGTATATAAAGGTGTTGTCTGTTCTGGGGCTGTCCAGCTCAATGTATCATTGTATATAAAGGTGTTTCCAGTCTGGGGCTGTCCAGATCAACGTATCATTGTATATAAAGGTGTTTCCAGTCTGGGGCTGTCCAAATCAATGTATCATTGTATATAAAGATGTTTCCAGTCTGGGGCTGTCCAGATCAATGTATCATTGTATATGATGTTTGTTTCCAGTCTGGGGTGGGCAGCTCAATGTATCATTGTATATAAAGGTGTTTCCGGTCTGGGGCTGTCCAGATCAATGTATCATTGTATATAATGTTTGTTTCCAGTCTGGGGTGGGCAGCTCAATGTATCATTGTATATAAAGGTGTTTCCGGTCTGGGGCTGTCCAGATCAATGTATCATTGTATATAATGGTGTTTCCAGTCTGGGGCTGTCCAGATCAATGTATCATTGTATATAAAGGTGTTTCCGGTCTGGGGCTGTCCAGCTCAATGTATCATTGTATATAAAGGTGTTTCCAGTCTGGGGCTGTCCAGATCAATGTATCATTGTATATAAAGGTGTTTCCAGTCTGGGGCTGTCCAGATCAATGTATCATTGTATATAATGTTTGTTTCCAGTCTGGGGTGGGCAGCTCAATGTATCATTGTATATAAAGGTGTTTCCGGTCTGGGGCTGTCCAGATCAATGTATCATTGTATATAATGGTGTTTCCAGTCTGGGGCTGTCCAGATCAATGTATCATTGTATATAAAGGTGTTTCCGGTCTGGGGCTGTCCAGCTCAATGTATCATTGTATATAAAGGTGTTTCCAGTCTGGGGCTGTCCAGATCAATGTATCATTGTATATAAAGGTGTTTCCAGTCTGGGGCTGTCAAGATCAATGTATCATTGTATATAAAGGTGTTTTCAGTCTGGGGCTGTCCAGCTCAATGTATCATTGTATATAAAGGTGTTTCCAGTCTGGGGCTGTCCAGATCAATGTATCATTGTATATAGTGTTTGTTTCCAGTGTGGGGCTGTCCAGATCAATGTATCATTGTATATAAAGGTGTTTCCAGTCTGGGGCTGTCCAGATCAATGTATCATTGTATATAAAGGTGTTTCCAGTCTGGGGCTGTCCAGATCAATGTATCATTGTATATAAAGGTGTTTCCAGTCTGGGGCTGTCCAGCTCAATGTATCATTGTATATAAAGGTGTTTTCAGTCTGGGCTGGGCAGCTCAATGTATCATTGTATATAAAGGTGTTTCCAGTCTGGGGTGGGCAGCTCAATGTATCATTGTATATAATGTTTGTTTCCAGTGTGGGGCTGTCCAGCTCAATGTATCATTGTATATAAAGGTGTTTCCAGTCTGGGGCTGTCCAGCTCAATGTATCATTGTATATAAAGGTGTTTCCAGTCTGGGGCTGTCCAGCTCAATGTATCATTGTATATAATGTTTGTTTCCAGTCTGGGGCTGTCCAGCTCAATGTATCATTGTATATAAAGGTGTTTCCAGTCTGGGGCTGTCCAGCTCAATGTATCATTGTATATAAAGGTGTTTCCAGTCTGGGCTGGGCAGCTCAATGTATCATTGTATATAAAGGTGTTTCCAGTCTGGGGCTGTCCAGCTCAATGTATCATTGTATATAATGTTTGTTTCCAGTCTGGGGCTGTCCAGCTGAATGTATCATTGTATATAAAGGTGTTTCCAGTCTGGGGCTGTCCAGCTCAATGTATCATTGTATATAAAGGTGTTTTCAGTCTGGGGTGGGCAGCTCAATGTATCATTGTATATAATGTTTGTTTCCAGTGTGGGGCTGTCCAGCTCAATGTATCATTGTATATAAAGGTGTTTCCAGTCTGGGGCTGTCCAGATCAATGTATCATTGTATATAAAGGTGTTTCCAGTGTGGGGCTGTCCAGCTCAATGTATCATTGTATATAATGTTTGTTTCCAGTCTGGGCTGGGCAGCTCAATGTATCATTGTATATAAAGGTGTTTCCAGTCTGGGGCTGTCCAGCTCAATGTATCATTGTATATAAAGGTGTTTCCAGTCTGGGGCTGTCAAGCTCAATGTATCATTGTATATAAAGGTGTTTCCAGTCTGGGGCTGTCCAGCTCAATGTATCATTGTATATAATGTTTGTTTCCAGTGTGGGGCTGTCCAGCTCAATGTATCATTGTATATAAAGGTGTTTCCAGTCTGGAGCTGTCCAGATCAGTGTATCATTGTATATAAAGGTGTTGTCTGTTCTGGGGCTGTCCAGCTCAATGTATCACTGTATATAAAAGTGTTTCCAGTCTGGGGCTGTCCAGATCAATGTATCATTGTATGTAAAGGTGTTTCCAGTCTGGGGCTGTCCAGATCAATGTATCATTGTATATAAAGGTGTTTTCCTGTTTGGGGCTGTCCAGATCAATGTATCATTGTATATAAAGGTGTTTCAAGTCTGGGGCTGTCCAGATCAATGTATCATTGTATATAAAGATGTTTCCAGTCTGGGGCTGTCCAGATCAATGTATCATTGTATATTGTATTGTATGCCGGGGCGGCAGGGTAGCCTAGTGGTTAGAGCGTTGGACTAGTAACCGGAAGGTTGCGAGTTCAAACCCCCGAGCTGACAAGGTACAAATCTGTCGTTCTGCCCCTGAACAGGCAGTTAACCCACTGTTCCCAGGCCGTCATTGAAAATAAGAATTTGTTCTTAACTGACTTGCCTGGTTAAATAAAGGTAAAATAAAAAAAAATAAAAAAATATAATGTTTGTTTCCAGTCTGGGGTGGGCAGCTCAATGTATCATTGTATATAAAGGTGTTTCCGGTCTGGGGCTGTCCAGCTCAATGTATCATTGTATATAAAGGTGTTTCCGGTCTGGGGCTGTCCAGCTCAATGTATCATTGTATATAAAGGTGTTTCCAGTCTGGGGCTGTCCAGCTCAATGTATCATTGTATATAAATGTGTTTTCCAGTTTGGGGCTGTCCAGATCAATGTATCATTGTATATAAAGGTGTTTCCAGTCTGGGGCTGTCCAGATCAATGTATCATTGTATATAAAGTTTGTTTCCAGTCTGGGGTGGGCAGCTCAATGTATCATTGTATATCAAGGTGTTTCCGGTCTGGGGCTGTCCAGATCAATGTATCATTGTATATAAAGGTGTTTCCGGTCTGGGGCTGTCCAGCTCAATGTATCATTGTATATAAAGGTGTTTCCAGTCTGGGGCTGTCCAGATCAATGTATCATTGTATATAAAGGTGTTTCCAGTCTGGGGCTGTCCAGATCAATGTATCATTGTATATAAAGGTGTTTCCAGTCTGGAGCTGTCCAGCTCAATGTATCATTGTATATAAAGGTGTTTTCAGTCTGGGGCTGTCCAGATCAATGTATCATTGTATATAAAGGTGTTTTCAGTCTGGGGCTGTCCAGCTCAATGTATCATTGTATATACAATGATACATCACGTGGACTGGGAGATGTTTCGTATTGCGTCAGATAACAACATTGACGAATACGCTGATTCGGTGTGCGAGTTCATTAGAACGTGCGTTGAAGATGTCGTTCCCATAGCAACGATTAAAACATTCCCTAACCAGAAACCGTGGATTGATGGCAGCATTCGTGTGAAACTGAAAGCGCGAACCACTGCTTTTAATCAGGGCAAGGTGTCTGGTAACATGACCGAATACAAACAGTGCAGCTATTCCCTCCGCAAGGCTATCAAACAAGCTAAGCGCCAGTACAGAGACAAAGTAGAATCTCAATTCAACGGCTCAGACACAAGAGGCATGTGGCAGGGTCTACAGTCAATCACGGACTACAGGAAGAAACCCAGCCCAGTCACGGACCAGGATGTCTTGCTCCCAGGCAGACTAAATAACTTCTTTGCCCGCTTTGAGGACAATACAGTGCCACTGACACGGCCTGCAACGAAAACATGCGGTCTCTCCTTCACTGCAGCCGAGGTGAGTAAGACATTTAAACGTGTTAACCCTCGCAAGGCTGCAGGCCCAGATGGCATCCCCAGCCGCGCCCTCAGAGCATGCGCAGACCAGCTGGCCGGTGTGTTTACGGACATATTCAATCAATCCCTATACCAGTCTGCTGTTCCCACATGCTTCAAGAGGGCCACCATTGTTCCTGTTCCCAAGAAAGCTAAGGTAACTGAGCTAAATGACTACCGCCCCGTAGCACTCACATCCGTCATCATGAAGTGCTTTGAGAGACTAGTCAAGGACCATATCACCTCCACCCTACCTGACACCCTAGACCCACTCCAATTTGCTTACCGCCCAAATAGGTCCACAGACGATGCAATCTCAACCACACTGCACACTGCCCTAACCCATCTGGACAAGAGGAATACCTATGTGAGAATGCTGTTCATCGACTACAGCTCGGCATTCAACACCATAGTACCCTCCAAGCTCGTCATCAAGCTCGAGACCCTGGGTCTCGACCCCGCCCTGTGCAACTGGGTACTGGACTTCCTGACGGGCCGCTCCCAGGTGGTGAGGGTAGGCAACAACATCTCCTCCCCGCTGATCCTCAACACTGGGGCCCCACAAGGTTGCGTTCTGAGCCCTCTCCTGTACTCCCTGTTCACCCACGACTGCGTGGCCACGCACGCCTCCAACTCAATCATCAAGTTTGCGGACGACACAACAGTGGTAGGCTTGATTACCAACAACGATGAGACGGCCTACAGGGAGGAGGTGAGGGCCCTCGGAGTGTGGTGTCAGGAAAACAACCTCACACTCAACGTCAACAAAACTAAGGAGATGATTGTGGACTTCAGGAAACAGCAGAGGGAACACCCCCCTATCCACATCGATGGAACAGTAGTGGAGAGGGTAGCAAGTTTTAAGTTCCTCGGCATACACATCACAGACAAACTGAATTGGTCCACTCACACAGACAGCATCGTGAAGAAGGCGCAGCAGCGCCTCTTCAACCTCAGGAGGCTGAAGAAATTCGGCTTGTCACCAAAAGCACTCACAAACTTCTACAGATGCACAATCGAGAGCATCCTGGCGGGCTGTATCACCGCCTGGTATGGCAACTGCACCGCCCTCAACCGTAAGGCTCTCCAGAGGGTAGTGAGGTCTGCACAACGCATCACCGGGGGCAAACTACCTGCCCTCCAGGACACCTACACCACCCGATGTCACAGGAAGGCCATAAAGATCATCAAGGACATCAACCACCCGAGCCACTGCCTGTTCACCCCGCTATCATCCAGAAGGCGAGGTCAGTACAGGTGCATCAAAGCTGGGACCGAGAGACTGAAAAACAGCTTCTATCTCAAGGCCATCAGACTGTTAAACAGCCACCACTAACACTGAGTGGCTGCTGCCAACACACTGACACTGACTCAACTCCAGCCACTTTAATAATGGGAATTGATGGGAAATGATGTAAATATATCACTAGCCACTTTAAACAATGCTACCTTATATAAATGTTACTTACCCTACATTATTCATCTCATATGCATACGTATATACTGTACTCTATATCATCGACGGTATCCTTATGTAATACATGTATCACTAGCCACTTTATACTATACTATGCCACTTTGTTTACATACTCATCTCATTTGTACATACTGTACCCGATACCATCTACTGTATCTTGCCTATGCTGCTCTGTACCATCACTCATTCATATATCCTTATGTACATATTCTTTATCCCCTTACACTGTGTACAAGACAGTAGTTTTGGAATTGTTAGTTAGATTACTTGTTATTACTGCATTGTCGGAACTAGAAGCACAAGCATTTCGCTACACTCGCATTAACATCTGCTAACCATGTGTATGTGACAAATAAAATTTGATTTGATTTGATTTATATAAAGGTGTTTCCAGTCTGGGGCTGTCCAGATCAATGTATCATTGTATATAATGTTTGTTTCCAGTGTGGGGCTGTCCAGCTCAATGTATCATTGTATATAAAGGTGTTTCCAGTCTGGGGCTGTCCAGATCAATGTATCATTGTATATAAAGGTGTTTCCAGTCTGGGGCTGTCCAGATCAATGTATCATTGTATATAAAGGTGTTTCCAGTCTGGGGCTGTCCAGATCAATGTATCATTGTATATAAAGGTGTTTCCAGTCTGGGGCTGTCCAGCTCAATGTATCATTGTATATAAAGGTGTTTCCAGTCTGGGGCTGTCCAGCTCAATGTATCATTGTATATAAAGGTGTTTTCTGTCTGGGGCTGTCCAGCTCAATGTATCATTGTATATAAAGGTGTTTCCAGTCTGGGGCTGTCTAGATCAATGTATCATTGTATATAAAGGTGTTTTCCAGTTTGGGGCTGTCCAGATCAATGTATCATTGTATATAAAGGTGTTTCCAGTCTGGGGCTTTCCAGATCAATGTATCATTGTATATAAAGATGTTTCCAGTCTGGGGCTGTCCAGATCAATGTATCATTGTATATAATGTTTGTTTCCAGTCTGGGGTGGGCAGCTCAATGTATCATTATATATAAAGGTGTTTCCGGTCTGGGGCTGTCCAGCTCAATGTATCATTGTATATAAAGGTGTTTCCGGTCTGGGGCTGTCCAGCTCAATGTATCATTGTATATAAAGGTGTTTCCGGTCTGGGGCTGTCCAGCTCAATGTATCATTGTATATAAAGGTGTTTCCAGTCTGGGGCTGTCCAGCTCAATGTATCATTGTATATAAAGGTGTTGTCTGTTCTGGGGCTGTCCAGCTCAATGTATCATTGTATATAAAGGTGTTTCCAGTCTGGGGCTGTCCAGATCAATGTATCATTGTATATAAAGGTGTTTCCAGTCTGGGGCTGTCCAGATCAATGTATCATTGTATATAAAGGTGTTTTCCAGTTTGGGGCTGTCCAGATCAATGTATCATTGTATATAAAGGTGTTTCCAATCTGGGGCTGTCCAGATCAATGTATCATTGTATATAAAGTTTGTTTCCAGTCTGGGGTGGGCAGCTCAATGTATCATTGTATATAAAGGTGTTTCCGGTCTGGGGCTGTCCAGATCAATGTATCATTGTATATAAAGGTGTTTCCGGTCTGGGGCTGTCCAGCTCAATGTATCATTGTATATAAAGGTGTTTCCAGTCTGGGGCTGTCCAGATCAATGTATCATTGTATATAAAGGTGTTTCCAGTCTGGGGCTGTCCAGATCAATGTATCATTGTATATAAAGGTGTTTCCAGTCTGGAGCTGTCCAGCTCAATGTATCATTGTATATAAAGGTGTTTTCAGTCTGGGGCTGTCCAGATCAATGTATCATTGTATATAAAGGTGTTTTCAGTCTGGGGCTGTCCAGCTCAATGTAACATTGTATATAAAGGTGTTTCCAGTCTGGGGCTGTCCAGATCAATGTATCATTGTATATAATGTTTGTTTCCAGTGTGGGGCTGTTCAGATCAATGTATCATTGTATATAAAGGTGTTTCCAGTCTGGGGCTGTCCAGATCAATGTATCATTGTATATAAAGGTGTTTCCAGTCTGGGGCTGTCCAGATCAATGTATCATTGTATATAAAGGTGTTTCCAGTCTGGGGCTGTCCAGATCAATGTATCATTGTATATAAAGGTGTTTCCAGTCTGGAGCTGTCCAGCTCAATGTATCATTGTATATAAAGGTGTTTTCAGTCTGGGGCTGTCCAGATCAATGTATCATTGTATATAAAGGTGTTTTCAGTCTGGGGCTGTCCAGCTCAATGTAACATTGTATATAAAGGTGTTTCCAGTCTGGGGCTGTCCAGATCAATGTATCATTGTATATAATGTTTGTTTCCAGTGTGGGGCTGTTCAGATCAATGTATCATTGTATATAATGTTTGTTTCCAGTCTGGGGTGGGCAGCTCAATGTATCATTGTATATAAAGGTGTTTCCGGTCTGGGGCTGTCCAGATCAATGTATCATTGTATATAAAGGTGTTTTCAGTCTGGGGCTGTCCAGCTCAATGTATCATTGTATATAAAGGTGTTTCCAGTCTGGGGCTGTCCAGATCAATGTATCATTGTATATAAAGGTGTTTCCGGTCTGGGGCTGTCCAGCTCAATGTATCATTGTATATAAAGGTGTTTCCGGTCTGGGGCTGTCCAGTTCAATGTATCATTGTATATAAAGGTGTTTCCAGTCTGGGGCTGTCCAGCTCAATGTATCATTGTATATAAAGGTGTTTCCGGTCTGGGGCTGTCCAGATCAATGTATCATTGTATATAAAGGTGTTTCCAGTCTGGGGCTGTCCAGATCAATGTATCATTGTATATAAAGGTGTTTCCAGTCTGGGGCTGTCCAGCTCAATGTATCATTGTATATAAAGGTGTTTCCAGTCTGGGGCTGTCTAGATCAATGTATCATTGTATATAAAGGTGTTTTCCAGTTTGGGGCTGTCCAGATCAATGTATCATTGTATATAAAGGTGTTTCCAGTCTGGGGCTTTCCAGATCAATGTATCATTGTATATAAAGATGTTTCCAGTCTGGGGCTGTCCAGATCAATGTATCATTGTATATAATGTTTGTTTCCAGTCTGGGGTGGGCAGCTCAATGTATCATTGTATATAAAGGTGTTTCCGGTCTGGGGCTGTCCAGCTCAATGTATCATTGTATATAAAGGTGTTTCCGGTCTGGGGCTGTCCAGCTCAATGTATCATTGTATATAAAGGTGTTTCCAGTCTGGGGCTGTCCAGATCAATGTATCATTGTATATAAAGGTGTTTTCCAGTTTGGGGCTGTCCAGATCAATGTATCATTGTACATAAAGGTGTTTCCAGTCTGGGGCTGTCCAGATCAATGTATCATTGTATATAAAGTTTGTTTCCAGTCTGGGGTGGGCAGCTCAATGTATCATTGTATATAAAGGTGTTTCCGGTCTGGGGCTGTCCAGATCAATGTATCATTGTATATAAAGGTGTTTCCGGTCTGGGGCTGTCCAGCTCAATGTATCATTGTATATAAAGGTGTTTCCAGTCTGGGGCTGTCCAGATCAATGTATCATTGTATATAAAGGTGTTTCCAGTCTGGGGCTGTCCAGATCAATGTATCATTGTATATAAAGGTGTTTCCAGTCTGGAGCTGTCCAGCTCAATGTATCATTGTATATAAAGGTGTTTTCAGTCTGGGGCTGTCCAGATCAATGTATCATTGTATATAAAGGTGTTTTCAGTCTGGGGCTGTCCAGCTCAATGTATCATTGTATATAAAGGTGTTTCCAGTCTGGGGCTGTCCAGATCAATGTATCATTGTATATAAAGGTGTTTCCAGTCTGGGGCTGTCCAGATCAATGTATCATTGTATATAAAGGTGTTTCCAGTCTGGGGCTGTCCAGCTCAATGTATCATTGTATATAAAGGTGTTTCCAGTCTGGGGCTGTCCAGATCAATGTATCATTGTATATAAAGGTGTTTCCAGTCTGGGGCTGTCCAGATCAATGTATCATTGTATATAAAGGTGTTTCCAGTCTGGAGCTGTCCAGATCAATGTATCATTGTATATAAAGTTTGTTTCCAGTCTGGGGTGGGCAGCTCAATGTATCATTGTATATAAAGGTGTTTCCGGTCTGGGGCTGTCCAGATCAATGTATCATTGTATATAAAGGTGTTTCCGGTCTGGGGCTGTCCAGCTCAATGTATCATTGTATATAAAGGTGTTTCCAGTCTGGGGCTGTCCAGATCAATGTATCATTGTATATAAAGGTGTTTCCAGTGTGGGGCTGTCCAGCTCAATGTATCATTGTATATAAAGGTGTTTTCAGTCTGGGGCTGTCCAGATCAATGTATCATTGTATATAAAGGTGTTTCCAGTCTGGGGCTGTCCAGCTCAATGTATC
>NC_048571.1:12316105-12318605 GCF_013265735.2 Oncorhynchus mykiss | reverse complement strand
CAGGCTCTGCTCACACTTACTGGCCTGAGGCCAAACCACGACCAACAACATTGGACACTCTATGGAACAAAAAGCCTTCACTATATCATCCTGGAATATCCAAGGCCTGAGGTCATCTGCCTTTGGCCTAAAGATCAGAAACCCGGACTTCACCAAAGAAATCGGTAATACAGACATTGTCATCCTGCAAGAAACCTGGTATAGAGGAGACAGACCCACTGGTTGCCCTCTAGGTTACAGAGAGCTGGTAGTCCCATCCACCAAACTACCAGGTGTGAAACAGGGAAGGGACTCAGGGGGTATGCTAATTTGGTATAGAGCAGACCTAACTCACTCCATTAAATTAATCAAAACAGGAACATTCTACATTTGGCTAGAAATTCAAAAGGAAATGATCCTAACAGAGAAAAATGTCCTCCTGTGTGCTACCTATATCCCCCCACTAGAATCACCATATTTTAATGAAGACAGCTTCTCCATCCTGGAGGGGGAAATCAATCATTTCCAGGCCCAGGGACATGTACTAGTCTGTGGCGACCTAAATGCCAGAACCGGACAAGAACCTGACACCCTCAGCACACAGGGGGACAAACACCTGCCTGGAGGTGACAGCATTCCCTCCCACATATGCCCCCCTAGGCACAACTATGACAACATCACCAACAAAAACGGGTCATAACTCCTGCAGCTCTGTCGCACGCTGGGTATGTACATAGTCAACGGTAGGCTTCGAGGGGACTCCTATGGTAGGTACACCTATAGCTCATCTCTTGGCAGTAGTACTGTAGACTACTTTATCACTGACCTCAACCCAGAGTCTCTCAGAGCGTTCACAGTCAGCCCACTGACACCCCTATCAGACCACAGCAAAATCACAGTCTACTTAAACAGAGCAATACTCAATCATGAGGCATCAAAGCCAAAGGAACTGAGTAACATTAAGAAATGCTATAGATGGAAGGAATGCAGTTTGGAAACCTACCAAAAAACAATTAGGCAACAACAAATTCAATCCCTTTTAGACAATTTCCTGGGTAAAACGTTCCACTGTAATAGTGAAGGTGTAAACTTGGCAGTAGAAAATCTTAACAGTATATTTGACCTCTCAGCTTCCCTATCAAATCTCAAAATCTCAAATAGAAAACCGAAGAAAATTAACAATAATGACAAATGGTTTGATGAAGAATGCAAAAATCTAAGAAAGAAATTGAGAAACCTGTCCAACCAAAAACATAGAGACCCGGAAAACCTGAGTCTACGCCTTCACTATGGTGAATCACTAAAACAATACAGAAATACACTACGGAAAAAGAAGGAACAGCATGTCAGAAATCAGCTCAATGCAATTGAAGAATCCATAGACTCCACCACTTCTGGGAAAATTGGAAAACACTAAACAAACAACAACACAAAGAATTATCTATCCAAAATGGAGATGTATGGGTAAACCACTTCTCCAATCTTTTTGGCTCTATAACAAAGAATAAAGAGCAAAAACATATACATGATCAAATACGGATCTTAGAATCAACTATTTAAAGACTACCAGAACCCACTGGATTCTCCAATTACATTGAATGAGTTACAGGACAAAATAAAAACCCTCCAACCCAAAAAGGCCTGTGGTGTTGATGGTATCCTCAATGAAATTATAAAATATACAGACAACAAATTCCAATTGGCTATACTAAAACTCTTTAACATCATACTTAGCTCTGGCATCTTCCCCAATATTTGGAACCAAGGACTGATCACCCCAATCCACAAAAGTGGAGACAAATTTGACCCCAATAACTACCGTGGAATATGTGTCAACAGTAACCTTGGGAAAATCCTCTGCATTATCATTAACAGCAGACTTGTACATTTCCTCAATGAAAACAATGTACTGAGCAAATGTCAAATTGGCTTTTTACCAAATTACCGTACAACAGACCATGTATTCACCCTGCACACCCTAATTGACAACCAAACAAACCAAAACAAAGGCAAAGTCTTCTCATGCTTTGTTGATTTCAAAAAAGCCTTCGACTCAATTTGGCATGAGGGTCTGCTATACAAACTGATGGAAAGTGGTGTTGGGGGTAAAACATACGACATTATAAAATCCATGTACACAAACAACAAGTGTGCGGTTAAAATTGGCAAAAAACACACACATTTCTTCACACAGGGTCGTGGGGTTAGACAGGGATGCAGCTTAAGCCCCACCCTCTTCACCATATATATCAACGAATTGGCGCGGGCACTAGAAAAGTCTGCAGCACCCGGCCTCCCACTGCTAGAATCCGAAGTCAAATGTCTGCTGTTTGCTGATGATCTGGTGCTTCTGTCAACAACCAAGGAGGGCCTACAGCAGCACCTAGATCTTATGCACAGATTCTGTCAGACCTGGGCCCTGACAGTAAATCTCAGTAAGACCAAAATAATGGTGTTCCTAAACATCAGCGCCACAGGTAACTTCCACAAAGCTGTGAACGATCTGAGAGACAAGGCAAGA
>NC_048571.1:12286105-12311105 GCF_013265735.2 Oncorhynchus mykiss | reverse complement strand
TGTCTCCCTCTGCTGGTCGTTGTTATGTTACCTTTTCTCCCCCGCTTTCCCCCAGCTGTCCCTTGTCTCCTCTAACTACCCGTTCCCCACCTGTTCCCTGTTTCCCTCTGATTAGGTCCCTATATCTCTCTCTGTTTCTGCTCCTGTCCTTGTCGGATTCTTGTTTGTTTGTGTTTCATGCCTGAGCCAGACTATCGTCATGTTTGCTGTAACCTTGTCCTGTCCTGTCGGAATCTGCCGGTCTATCTGAGCCTACCTAAGTTTGTTTATTAAAGAAGCTCTGTTTAAGTTAGTTCGCTTTTGGGTCCTCATTCACTCACCATAACAGAAGAATCCGACCAAGAATGGACCCAGCGACTTCGGATCCTCTCCACTCAGCCGTCGGAATCCAGGGAGCGATGCTAGGCAGACACGAGCAGGAAGTGTCTGCTGCTCGACATGCCGTTGAGACCCTGGCCACCCAAGTCTCCAACCTCACAGAACAGGTTCACCATCTCCGCCTCGATCCACCGGCCACTTCCAGGGCTTTCGAATCTCCGGAGCCCAGAATCAATAACCCGCCGTGTTACTCTGGGGAGCCCACTGAATGCCGCTCGTTCCTCACCCAGTGTGATATTGTGTTTTCTCTCCAGCCCAACACTTACTCCAGGAGCACTGCTCGTGTCGCCTACGTCATATCTCTCCTTATTGGACGGGCTCGTGAGTGGGGCACGGCAATCTGGGAGGCAAGGGCTGAGTGTACTAACCAGTATCAGGACTTTAAGGAGGAGATGATACGGGTTTTTGATCGATCTGTTTTTGGGGAGGAGGCTTCCAGGGCCCTGTCTTCCCTATGTCAAGGTAATCGATCCATAACAGACTACTCTATTGAGTTTCGCACTCTTGCTGCCTCCAGTGGCTGGAACGAGCCGGCTTTGCTCGCTCGTTTTCTGGAGGGTCTCCGCGCAGAGGTAAAGGATGAGATTCTCTCCCGGGAGGTCCCTTCCAGCGTGGATTCCCTGATTGAACTCGCTATTCGCATTGAGCGACGGGTTGATCTGCGTCACCGAGCTCGTGGAAAGGAGCTCGCGTTCTCCGTTGCTCCCCTCTCCGCATCACTACCATCTTCCTCTGCCGGCTCGGGAGCTGAGCCTATGCAGCTGGGAGGTATCCGCATCTCGACTAAGGAGAGGGAACGGAGAATCACCAACCGCCTCTGTCTCTATTGCGGTTCTGCTGGTCATTTTGTCACTTCATGTCCAGTAAAAGCCAGAGCTCATCAGTAAGCGGAGGGCTACTGGTGAGCGCTACTACTCCTGTCTCTCCTTCAAGATCCTGCACTACCTTGTCGGTCCATCTACGCTGGACCGGTTCGTCAGCTTCCTGCAGTGCCTTAATAGACTCTGGGGCGGAGGGCTGTTTTATGGACGAGACCTGGGCTCGGGAACATGACATTCCTCTCAGACAGTTAAGGGAGTCCACGGCCTTGTTCGCCCTGGATGGTAGTCCTCTCCCCAGGATTCAGCGTGAGACGCTACCTTTAACCCTCACTGTTTCTGGTAATCATAGCGAAACCATTTCTTTTTTGATTTTTCGTTCACCTTTTACACCTGTTGTTTTGGGCCATCCCTGGCTAGTTTGTCATAATCCTTCCATTAATTGGTCTAGTAATTCTATCCTCTCCTGGAACGTCTCTTGTCATGTGAAATGTTTAATGTCTGCTATCCCTCCTGTTTCCTCTGTCTCTTCTTCACAGGAGGAGCCTGGTGATTTGACAGGGGTGCCGGAGGAATATCACGATCTGCGCACGGTGTTCAGTCGGTCCAGGGCCACCTCTCTTCCTCCACACCGGTCGTATGATTGTAGTATTGATCTCCTTCCGGGAACCACTCCCCCCCGGGGTAGACTATACTCTCTGTCGGCTCCCGAACGTAAGGCTCTCGAGGATTATTTGTCTGTAGCTCTTGACGCCGGTACCATAGTCCCCTCCTCCTCTCCCGCCGGAGCGGGGTTTTTTTTTGTCAAGAAGAAGGACGGGTCTCTGCGCCCCTGCATAGATTATCGAGGGCTGAATGACATAACAGTTAAGAATCGTTATCCGCTTCCTCTTATGTCTTCAGCCTTCGAGATCCTGCAGGGAGCCAGGTTTTTCACTAAGTTGGACCTTCGTAACGCTTACCATCTCGTGCGCATCAGGGAGGGGGACGAGTGGAAGACGGCGTTTAACACTCCGTTAGGGCACTTTGAATACCGGGTTCTTCCTTTCGGCCTCGCTAACGCTCCAGCTGTCTTTCAGGCATTAGTCAATGATGTCCTGAGAGACATGCTGAACATCTTTGTTTTCGTTTACCTTGACGATATCCTGATTTTTTTCACCGTCACTCCAGATTCATGTTCAGCACGTTCGACGTGTCCTCCAGCGCCTTTTAGAGAATTGTCTTTTTGTGAAGGCTGAGAAGTGCACTTTTCATGCCTCCTCCGTCACATTTCTCGGTTCTGTTATTTCCGCTGAAGGCATTAAGATGGATCCCGCTAAAGTCCAAGCTGTCATTGATTGGCCCGTCCCTAAGTCACGCGTCGAGCTGCAGCGCTTTCTCGGCTTCGCGAACTTCTATCGTCGTTTCATCCGTAATTTCGGTCAGGTGGCCGCTCCTCTCACAGCCCTTACTTCTGTCAAGACGTGCTTTAAGTGGTCCGTTTCCGCCCAGGGAGCTTTTGATCTCCTCAAGAATCGTTTTACATCCGCTCCTATCCTTGTTACACCTGACGTCTCTAGACAGTTCGTTGTCGAGGTTGACGCGTCAGAGGTGGGCGTGGGAGCCATTCTTTCTCAGCGCTCCCTCTCTGACGACAAGGTCCACCCATGCGCGTATTTTTCTCATCGCCTGTCGCCGTCGGAACGTACTATGATGTGGGTAACCGCGAACTGCTCGCCATCCGGTTAGCCCTAGGCGAATGGCGACAGTGGTTGGAGGGGGCGACCGTTCCTTTTGTCGTTTGGACTGACCATAGGAACCTTGAGTACATCCGTTCTGCCAAACGACTTAATGCGCGTCAGGCGCGTTGGGCGCTGTTTTTCGCTCGTTTCGAGTTCGTGATTTCTTATCGTCCGGGCTCTAAGAACACCAAGCCTGATGCTTTGTCTCGTCTCTTCAGTTCTTCAGTAGCCTCCACTGACCCCGAGGGGATTCTCCCTGAGGGGCGTGTTGTCGGGTTGACTGTCTGGGGAATTGAGAGGCAGGTAAAACAAGCGCTCACTCACACTCCGTCGCCGCGCGCTTGTCCTAGGAACCTTCTTTTCGTTCCCGTTCCTACTCGTCTGGCCGTTCTTCAGTGGGCTCACTCTGCCAAGTTAGCCGGCCACCCTGGCGTTCGGGGTACGCTTGCTTCCATTCGCCAGCGTTTTTGGTGGCCCACCCGGGAGCATGACACGCGTCGTTTCGTGGCTGCTTGTTCGGTCTGCGCGCAGACTAAGTCCGGTAACTCTCCTCCTGCCGGCCGTCTCAGGCCGCTTCCTATTCCCTCTCGACCGTGGTCTCACATCGCCTTAGATTTTGTCACCGGACTGCCTTCGTCAGCGGGGAAGACTGTTATTCTTACGGTTGTCGATAGGTTCTCTAAGGCGGCCCATTTCATTCCCCTTGCTAAGCTTCCTTCTGCTAAAGAGACGGCACAAATCATCATCGAGAATGTTTTCAGAATTCATGGCCTTCCGTCAGACGTCGTTTCGGACAGAGGTCCGCAATTCACGTCTCAATTTTGGAGGGAGTTTTGCCGTTTGATTGGGGCTTCCGTCAGTCTCTCTTCCGGCTTTCACCCCCAGTCTAACGGTCAAGCAGAACGGGCCAATCAGACTATTGGTCGCATCTTACGCAGTCTTTCTTTTCGCAACCCTGCGTCTTGGTCAGAACAGCTCCCCTGGGCAGAATACGCCCACAACTCGCTTCCTTCGTCTGCGACCGGGCTATCTCCTTTTCAGAGTAGCCTCGGGTACCAGCCTCCGCTGTTCTCATCTCAGTTCGCCGAGTCCAGCGTCCCCTCCGCTCAGGCTTTTGTCCAACGTTGCGAGCGCACCTGGAAGAGGGTCAGGTCTGCACTTTGCCGTTATAGGACGCAGACTGTGAGGGCTGCTAATAAGCGTAGAACTAAGAGTCCTAGATATTGTCGCGGTCAGAGAGTTTGGCTCTCCACTCAGAACCTTCCCCTTAAGACGGCTTCTCGCAAGTTGACCCCGCGGTTCATTGGTCCGTTCCGTATTTCTCGGGTCATTAATCCTGTCGCAGTTCGACTTCTTCTTCCGCGATACCTTCGTCGCGTCCACCCGGTCTTCCATGTCTCCTGTATTAAGCCCGTTCTTCGCGCCCCCGCTCGTCTTCCCCCCCCCCCCCCCCCATCCTTGTCGAGGGCGCACCCATCTACAGGGTCCGCAGGATTTTGGACATGCGTCCACGGGGCCGTGGTCACCAGTACCTTGTCGATTGGGAGGGGTACGGTCCTGAGGAGAGGAGTTGGGTTCCCTCTCGGGACGTGCTGGACCGTGCGCTGATCGAGGATTTCCTCCGTTGCCGCCAGGTTTCCTCCTCGAGTGCGCCAGGAGGCGCTCGGTGAGTGGGGGGGTACTGTCATGTTGTGTCTTGTCTCTGTCCTTTCCCTTCACCCTGTCTCCCTCTGCTGGTCGTTGTTATGTTACCTTTTCTCCCCCGCTTTCCCCCAGCTGTCCCTTGTCTCCTCTAACTACCCGTTCCCCACCTGTTCCCTGTTTCCCTCTGATTAGGTCCCTATATCTCTCTCTGTTTCTGCTCCTGTCCTTGTCGGATTCTTGTTTGTTTGTGTTTCATGCCTGAGCCAGACTATCGTCATGTTTGCTGTAACCTTGTCCTGTCCTGTCGGAATCTGCCGGTCTATCTGAGCCTACCTAAGTTTGTTTATTAAAGAAGCTCTGTTTAAGTTAGTTCGCTTTTGGGTCCTCATTCACTCACCATAACAGCTGGTAACTCTAATGAACTTATCCTCTACAGCAGAGGAAACCCTGGGTCTTCCTTTCCTGTGGCGGTCCTCATGAGAGCCAGTTTCATCATAACACTTGATGGTATAGGCGACTGCACTTTAATAAACTTGCAAAGTTCTTCAAATGTTCCGATGTCTTAAAGTAATGATGGACTGTCATTTATTGCTTATTTTAGTTTTTCTTGCCAAAATATGGACTTGATCATTTACCAAATAGGGCTGTATACCCCCCTACCTTGTCACAACACAACTGACATATATTTAGATTTTTGGGGTTATTCTACTATGTAGAAAATAGTAAAAATAAAGAAAAACCCTGGAATGAGTTGATGTGTCCAGACTTTTGACTTGAACTCTATCTCTTTAATAGATATTAGCACCCAATATGTACTGTAGCTGTGGCCCTTTATGTGGAGGCCTTGTGCAAATCATCTCAAAGGAGAGAAGTCAATTCAGCGACCTTTGATGAGATCAATAGAGATGTTACAAAGAAGCTGACATTTCTAGGGAACATGTTAAGAAAAAACATTAAACCACTTAAGAGAACTAAATGGTGTGTAGTGCAAAACCCTGTGGAAATGTTTGGAATAGAGCAATAGACATATTCAAGAGACAGAGAAATCAAATAGATGGAAAATGATAAAGAAAGAAAGGGAAGAGGAAATGAGTCCAGGCAAACATGGGAGGACCTCTTTCACAACAGTATCTTGGCTTGTAGATGTAACAAGAAGGAGAGAGAGAGAGAGAGAGAGAGAGAGAGAGAGAGAGAGAGAGAGAGAACGGACAGATGACAACGAGAGCGCGAGAGAAAACAAGACTGGTTTACCATAGCTTTGCTTTCGGCAGGAGCGGAAAACTTCGCTTCCATAGTGGCAGGAAGAGAGGGCAGACGGGAGGGCACAGTTACTATAGAAACCACCATCTCTCTCACCCACACGACCCATCGGCTCCATACCCATTAGAGTCTTTAATCACCAGCCCAACTGCCAAACCTGACACATATGCTTAGATAGCCTACTGCTGGAGCTTGCTGAGGAAGAGGCAAGCAAATGGGTTATGCCTCATTTCACTGTCATGTTGCTTTGGATAACAGTATCTGCTAAATGACAGAAAAGGGAGTAAATGTGAAATAGACAATAACAGTGGTCATACAGTTTTAACAGTCAATTTCCTTGTATATTTGGGTTCACCCATCTGTACCAAGTGGGATGGGACTAAATAGCTGGACACACACTGTGCAAGGAATATCGACTCAGCAATATGAGAGGCTGTAATTCAAAACGTCTCGCTGCAATACACACCGTGGATTAGATTAACAGTTGGGTGGAAATATGATTTGGAAAAGGAGCTGTGAGCATTTCTGTTTGACTGAGATTCCAGATGTAATGCTAAACTAAGACCCTCAGAAATGATTCATTCTGTGATGTTATGCAGAGAGGCAACAATATGGTAACAAGAAAATTGCTTGTGGGGGCGGAGGAGAGGCATTCTGACAGCTAAATAATGAAAAAGCCCACTGTCTTTTTCCTAGCAGCAATTAAAACATGAAAAATGCATGAAATCTCTGCACTAAATCATTTTTTTTAACAAGGATATTTTTTAATACAGAAAGCGTTAAGTGGTTCTCAGATACAACAACAAGCTAAATATGCACAGTAAAACTCAGTTTCTGTGTAATAACTATGTATTAATAACTGTGTAATAACCATTATTAACTGTTTAATTACTAAGTAATAACTGTGTAATAACCATTAACTGTGTAAAACCATTATTAACTGTGTAATAACCATTATTAACTGTGTAATAATTATTATCAACCGTGTAATTACTATTATTAACTGTGCAATTACTAAGTAATAACTGTGTAAAAAGTCATACAGAAAACACACCATGGGTGAACCTTCCAAACGTCTTGGTGGAGTGTCCGGTCCTCTGAAATAATAGAGAGATAGAGGGTTGCATGAGTCAAACCAGCAAAACAGTCATGAAACTTAATGAGTTACTGAAATCAGAGGACAACATTTTTGTCAGAATCCAAAAGAAAAGGCCCAAACAAGAGAAGAAGCTCATATCTCAAACTCCATAATGTCCTGCATCCTACATCCTTATAACCTAATCTAAAACCCTACACACTGATAACTTGATAAGTCATCACTTCCAATGACTACTATAGCCTTTGATAACTTCTATGACTCCTATGACCAACCGTCGATCATGACCTTGAAGAGCTCAATGGAATGACTCATAACAGTACAGAGACACAGAAAACCCTGAAGTCAGAGTAAAGTAGTGATTCAACTGCTAGATCAATCAGGCTGCTCTGCTCTCTAAGTACTATGCCTACTGCTATTTGCCAGCCAGAGCCTGTTGATGAAGTGTTGCCTGGTGGCCACAGTGAGACAAAAAACAACCGAAGCAACTAGAAGCGTCCATTGTCAATCTCCTGTTCCTGATTATGGGGAACTCTGGGCAATCATATCAACACATACAGATGTAGGATTTTAATTTGAGCCAGTTTGTTACAGTAGGAAAATAATCCTGCAGCAACGGGAAACGTGAATTATTATGTGGATTAAAGTATTGATATTAATTATAATGTTAATATTATTATATTAATGGACATTTTTTGTAGGGGTAGATACATGTTTCATTAGGGCTAAGTCTGACATTTGAAAGGGGAAATGACAAACTTTAGAAGCCTTTTTAAAACTTGAATAGACTCCAAGTTTGCATCTCAGCAACAAAAGAGTGATCAAATTAAGATGCTACATCTGTAGTAGGCAGAACCAGGCACAAACTGCATTTCTGCACAGTAAAGGTTTCTGGCTTGGCAAGGCTAGGTAATTACTGGGCACCATAGTTTCCTCAAAGCTCTATACTGTTTATGCCAGAGTTTGGAGAGGATATTTCACAAGGTTTACATGGTTATTTCTGAATATCGACTGTGTTGCACATACTGTACCACATAATTGTACTTGGTCATCTGGTGCTACATATCAGTTGTCTGCACTGTGGCCCAGTGACACACTTCTCTATTCTCCACAGATCACATTTGGGATAAACCCAATGTCAAATGCAAAATATCAGACGTTCTCTGCCAGGATACATGTTGTAGGGTAGACAAATGCTCATTAGAATAAAATGTGTTACAAATGGAACATTTATAATATAAATGGAGAAGAAAGAAATTGGACCGTGAAATTTGTCTGAAAGCTGATTTTTCACCCAGCTCCCAAAGGCATCTTCCCACCAGCCAACAGAATGGGACATTGACCCCCAGGGTGGCATTCTTTGTTACCGTGTCATATGGAACAGTAAAGCCATACCCTTTGTGCCACAGAGGCCACAAGAACCCAGAGGACACTGAGGACATGCCACACAGAGAGCTATAAGACCTACTGTACAGACCTGGATTTATTAACCTATAGCAACAATGATCTGTGTTTACTGGTAAAATGGTTAAAGGGTGGGCAACAAAGTATGTGTCCTTTTCCTCTTGGTTCTAGTAATCTATCACAAAGCCATTATAGCTCTGTAGTTCTCCATGAGAAAACGGCTTAGAAAAGAGCATGCACTAAGTGTAACATAGCAACTTTGTGTCTGAAAGGTAGTGACTCACCTGGAACCTCTTCTTGGACCAGATTTTCTTCATGTCTAAAAGTAGTGACTCTGTATCTCTCTTTCTCTCTCTCGATGCCCTCCTCTGGGTTGCAGATTACCTGTGGCACTTGCTCAGCAAAACATCACTGCTGTGATCCTACCCAAATGGAGTGTGGGTCAACCACAATAATTCTCACACAAACCATGTAAATAGATGAAGCTCACTTCACACGCGTGGGTGTTTATAATCCTCTGGTCTGGATGAGAGGAGGAACGTTCGGGGATTACAATCCACAATATCCAGGTGTCTTTGTGTGAGAGTGAGAGTGTTTATCCGCCAAGGTGAGCAGCATCACTCTGACGTAGCAGACTCTGACTGCTGCCGGAGGAGAAAATGTTCAGCCGAACGCTGACACAAGCCGAGCCGGTCTCCATCCCCTCCAGCCCATCCCTCCCTCCTTCAACCAAGCCCCTCCTCAGAGCAACAGTAGCCAGGCAGAGAGGAACAGATTGAGACCCCAACCCGTGAGGACAACAGTGGAGAGGTGTGATCCGGAGGAAGGAAAACTACCTGCTCCTCTAAAGCATCCTCTCTGTCTCCTCTCTCTGACACAGCAACAGCAGCAGGAGGAATAAGAGGAGAGGAGAGATAGCCGCCAAGAATGAGAAAGAGAGAGAGAGAGCAGACAAAGAGAGAGCAGAGGGGAAGCACAGAGGGAGCAGGAGAGAGAGGAGAGGGTAGAGAGAAAGACAGACCAATAGAGATGGAGGGAGAATAGAAAGTGGGAAATAGAATCAGACAGAGTTCCCTCCGTTCTGTTGACATCATAAACCCACAGTTGAAGTGTGCCCCGCTTCGAACTCCACCCTCCCCAAAATCCAAATCCTTAATCCAAACTGCCTCTTTTTTCGGGATCCCTCTCTCCTCTCCTCCTCTGCTTGATTCTCTTCAGCTCCAGTATCTTCACAGAGGAGAGGAAGAATGCAGCCTTGAGAAAACAGCCTCCCCACCCCCTTGGCATCAATTATACATTCATGGTCCATGTCTGTGACGTTCTACTAAATCTGACTTCACGCTAAATAGCAATCAGTTATTTGCACCAGTGAACAGAGCAGAATTGCCCCTCTCCATTTCTCCCGCTCTGCTTCAGCTCTGTCCCCAACACTACATATGGCGTAGATAGATTAGCTTGATGGCTAGCTGGTGCAACATACAAGCTGTGCACGCCATAGTCTCTGACAGATACACAAATCAATAGGAACAACAACACCATGGATACATTCACTGTACATTTGACATCAACAGTAGGTTGTGCGTTTGTCTTTGTGGTGTTTTATACACAGTGTATCTCTCTCACTACGTTAGTGTAGGGTTTCCCAAACTCGGTCCTGGGGCCCCCCCTGGGTGCACGTTTTGTTTTTTTGCCCTAGCACTACACAGCTGACTAAAACAACCAACTCATCATCAAGCTTTGATTATTTGAATCAGCTGTGTAATGCTAGGGCAATAATCAAAACGTGCACCCAGGGGGCCCCGGGACCGAGTTTGGGAAGCCCTGAGTTTGTGTGTCAGCAGGTCAGAGTGTGTGAGGGAAATGGAGTCTTAACCATCAATAAATGATATGGGAAAAGATGATGATGTCTTTCTACACCGCCTCCCCATTCTACGGTTCTCACAGGAATAGTCATCAACTAGGGATAACAGATCATGAAACAAACAGATGTGGTGAAAGGAATTAGGGAACGAGGAAAGGTGAAGAGAACACATCATCCTCCCACTGCTATCACCTGACACTACAAATCCTCCCTTCTTATTACAGGCCTGTCACACGCTTCCTCTGCAATCGCTGCCCTTCCTTTCCACCATACTCCTCTCCCCTCTCTTCCTTTCCTGGGGACGTCTTTGGCCTTCGCCAGACAATCTCTGCTTATCACTTTCTGCCCCCATACCTTCTCCCCCTCTCTCCTCAGCCGTCTCCCCCTCTCTCCTCACCCATCACACCCTCTTGTTTTCTCCTCACCTCTCTCCCCTCTCCTGTTGACATATTGGTCTTATTCTTGGGTCTCTGCCTAGAACCTTCTACCCCTCTCTTCTCATGTCTGTGTCTCTCTCCCTCCTGATGGGTCTCTGTTTCTCTCTCCTCCTGGTGGGTCTCTATGTCTCTCTCTCCTCCTGGTGGGTCTCTGTGTCTCTCTCCTCCTGGTGGGTCTCTGTGTATCTCTCCTCCTGGCGGGTCTCTATGTCTCTTTCTCTCTCTCTCTCTCTCTCTCTCTCTCTCTCCTCCTGGTGGGTCTCTGTGCTTCTCTCCTCCTGGTGGGTCTCTGTGCTTCTCTCCTCCTGGTGGGTCTCTGTGTCTCTCTCCTCCTGGTGGGTCTCTATGTCTATCTCTCCTCCTGGTGGGTCTCTATGTCTATCTCTCCTCCTGGTGGGTTCTCTATGTCTATCTCTCCTCCTGGTGGGTCTCTGTCTCTCTCTTCCTGGTGATATTCAACCTGCATGTGACCATCTATCTCCCACTATGACCAATAAGCCTCTTCTCAGACACTCTATCTCCCCTTCCTCCGCCCTTCTTTTCGCCTTTCATAATATAATAGAGACAGTAGATCTAGCTGGTCTGTCATAATATAATCCTCTCTCTCTCTCTCTCACACACACACACACACACACACACACACACACACACACACACACACACACACACACACACACACACACAATGCATCGTTCTCTCAGATACATCTGTGTCCACCACATCCATCAAATTAATCTAAAAAGAATAACAGGGGGACCCAGATCTCATTGTAAAAACCACCCAGCCATCCAGAAACTAGATGGGCATTTTTTAGATTTAGGCCAAATCTTTCACACTGCGATTGACTGCTATGCTGAAAAATCCACTTTTTCATCATTGTTACGTGAGACACGCTACAGTTTATAAGTGTGATACACAGTGTCAATACCCAGGGGATATTAACACATGCCCATAAATCAGAGAAAGCCAACCATTCCCAGACGTCGCAATAGATTAGTCTTTTTTATAGCTAAAGCTTCCATTGATCGTAATAATGTTGTTTATTTACCCACTTGGCTGTTTCTAAGTAAGTGAATGCACCCTAATTTAAAAAATACAGCCTATAGTGTTCCTTTTCACTCAAAAGCTGCCTCAATAGCTATAAGCCTTCTCCTTCCTTCCTTCCTTCCTTCCTTCCTTCCTTCCTTCCTTCCTTCCTTCCTTCCTTCCTTCCTTCCTTCCTTCCTTCCTTCCTTCCTTCCTTCCTTCCTTCCTTCCTTCCTTCCTTCCTTCCTTCCTTCCTTCCCCTTTTCCCATCCCTCCCTCTACCTCCCTTCGTCTCCCTCCATCCCTCTTCATCCCTGCTCCATCACCTCGCCCCATGCATCTCCAGAAAGAAGGGATTTTCTCTGGCAGTGAGTAATCAATACCAAGGGTCTCTGTGCGATACAGGATACACCACGATAGTCACAATTCACTCGACGGGGATCAATATGTCCCCGGACCAATCATAACACTGCCTTCTATTTCAGCAGTCCAATGAAAATCCAGGAAGCAGGTGTCAAAGCTACAATATGTTGTCAGACAAATGACCTAAGGGAGATTCAGTTACTATATCACAGTAAGTCACCATAGTAACACAATGGGCGTATCTTTTATAGTCTAAAGAAGCTTCCTCCCCCCTCTTTCTTCCCCATCATCAGTTACATGAAAATGAATGAAAACAACATGACTTCCATGCAGATATCAATTAGCTGATACAATACAGTAGCCAGCATACCACTTACTCTACTTGAATGAGTTTACAGCAATGAGAAACAGAGCAGACTTCACGGAAGCCAATTGATTTTGTGACAGAGGGGGGTTTCAGTGGCGCAGCTCTGATGAACTCTCTGCAGGCCCACAACTCTATCAGAGGCATTTATCTGGCATTAGCTCCGTGAGGTAGAAAACAGACCCCGCTGTGGGCGCATCTTAATCGAGTTGCTTTTTTATACGAGTCACTTTGCGCCACAGGTCCAACCACAGGACACGGTCAATCCCAACAGAGGAACCCAGAGCCTTCTCCAAAACCTGTTAGTCACAACCCATATCTAGACGTTTGCTGGGGAAGACAAGGTGATCATTCCTCTTGCCCTGAGGTTTCCCCGGGTCTACATGTTCGTTTCCGGTTTCCCTGTTAGAGGAAACTTCCTACCGGGCACAGACATCAGTTCAGCGTCTTTCCATTTACATTTGGTTAAGTTGTCAACTAACATGAATTCAACATGAAATCAACCACAAATATCACCCTGTCATTGGATTTAGGTTGTAGGTCTGGCGGAAAAAATAGGAAATTCCTTTAGGTTGATGACTTTTTGCAAATCCAATCAGTTTTCCACATTGATTCAACATTATCACGTTTCATTTTAGGGTTGAAATGACGTGGAAACAACGTTGATTCAACCAGTTTTTGCCCAGTGGGTTTATACATTCTACTACCGTCATAGAACAGAAGCCATTCCTTTGTTGTAAACGTAGCTCAGAGTCAGACCCTGTGGTGATACAGGGTGGTGTAGAGGTCCAGGCCCAGGTGACAGACACAGTGGGCATGTCTGTACTGACTGCTGATGACCACACAGAAACCTGATCCTATCACCTAATCCTGGCCCCCTCCAGGCCTCAGACCATGGGACTGACGCCTAACTAGAGAGAAGGAACATAAACAGGACGCCAGGCCAAACACGGAGGCACCTCATCTCATGATCCGGGGTGAAATGTCCCCTTGGTACAGATCTAGGATCATCTTTCCTCACCTGACAAAATAGGTCAGTTCCCTTAATATGGCCAGTGGTGGAAAAAGTACCCAATTGTCATACTTGAGTTTAGAAGTATAGATACCTTAATAGAAAGTTACTCAAGTAAAAGTTAAAGTCACCCAGTAAAATACTACTTCAGTAAAAGTCTAAAAGTATTTAGTTTTAAAAATTTAACAAAAGTACATTTAATTGCTAAAATATAGAAGTAGATGTAAAAGTATAAATAATTTCAAATTCCTTAAATTAAGCAAAGCAGACGGCTCCATTTTCTTGTTTTTAAAACGACGGATAGCCAGGGGCTGCAACACTCAGACTTTATTAACAGAAGATGCTGTTGTGTTTAGTGAGTCCTCCAGACCAGAGGCAGTAGGGATGACCACGTGTTCTCTGTTTAGTGAGTCCTCCAGACCAGAGGCAGTAGGGATGACCACATGTTCTCTGTTTAGTGAGTCCTCCAGACCAGAGGCAGTAGGGATGACCACGTGTTCTCTGTTTAGTGAGTCCTCCAGACCAGAGGCAGTAGGGATGACCACGTGTTCTCTGTTTAGTGAGTCCTCCAGACCAGAGGCAGTAGGGATGACCACGTGTTCTCTGTTTAGTGAGTCCTCCAGACCAGAGGCAGTAGGGATGACCACGTGTTCTCTTGATAAGTGAATTTCAAAATGTTCCTGTCCTGCTAAGCATTCAAAATGTAACAAGTACTTTTAGTTGTCAGGGGAAATGTATGGAGTACAATATGGTATTATGGTACTATTATGGTACTATTGATATTTTCTTTACTAATGTAGTGAAAAAAAACTACTTAAGTAGTACTTTAAAGTAATTTTACTTAAAGTACTTTACATCACTGAATATGGCGATACATTGTGGTCCGTGACCATGCACTGGGATGCATTCTGGGAATGTAATGGGATTTCACATCACACAGATGCCTCTTGCTAGTTTATCTCATTCTCTAGGTCTGGTCTGTGTTAGTCACAGGACTGGATAGTGGACTGGGGTGACAAAGAGGGGAGAGAGAGGGGGCAGAGACAGACTGAGAGAAGGAGAGAAAGAGAGAGAGGGGGCAGAGACAAACTGAGAGAAGGAGAGAAAGAGAGAGGGGGGGCAGAGACAGACTGAGAGAAGGAGAGAAAGAGAGAGGGGGGGCAGAGACAGACTGAGAGAAGGAGAGAAAGAGAGAGGGGGGGCAGAGACAGACTGAGAGAAGGAGAGAAAGAGAGAGAGGGGGCAGAGACAGACTGAGAGAAGGATAGAAAGAGAGAGGGGGGGCAGAGACAGACTGAGAGAAGGAGAGAAAGAGAGAGGGGGGCAGAGACAGACTGAGAGAAGGAGAGAAAGAGAGAGAGGGGGCAGAGACAGACTGAGAGAAGGAGAGAAAGAGAGAGGGGGGGGCAGAGAGAGACTGAGAGAGATACTATGAGATACTCTATGCCTACAGTATGGACTAAAATTAGGAGGTACTGTATCTACCATGTGACCAGACAGACAGGCAGTCGGGCTGACAGACATACAGACAACTGGGGGGGGGGGGGGGGGGGGGGGCTCACTGGTGGGAGATAATGTATTTACAACTGCTCCCACAGAGTCTTTGAAGTACTGCAATATTATCCTTTGAAACAATGTACTCCCTAGTACAGTCATTTTATGGATGCAATGCCCAGACATTTTTCTCAGAGTCTGTTAATAGTTGAGAGCCTAGAAGAAGAGACTATCCTCAGAGGCAGTGCGTGTCTAGTTATCATCATCGGGGGATGCTGTGAATAGCCTGCTCATTAGATGAGTATTATTGGTTTGCACTGGAGGCCTGTCAGCCAGCCAACACCTGTTTGAAACATCCTGGTCCCCAACAAGAATTAGAAGAATAAGTCAATGGCGTTAATATTCTATAAGGAGGTAATGGAAGAGAATGAACAGTAGACAATATGAGTCTGATGAGGTCTTCTGTGTCTGTTGTGACCTCATCATGGTCCCGTCCTTTTTTACTTCAGACTTCGTCCCAGTAAGCACAACAACATCAGATTGTCATAAGATAATAGATAGCTGAACAGTAAGAACGAACCTACTCAAGAGCCCAGACACTTCCCACCTTTTCCGTGTGGTTGGTTAGAAAGAGTTCTAACACTCACCTTTGGGTTTCTTTCTCCTGGGGCCGGTCACACCGTGGCTCACACTTCTCAAAGCCTTCCGAGCTTCCAGATACTCCTTCTTTAGCATGGCTCCAGTTGATTTCTCTCTCACTCTCTTATTCTTTTAACATTGGGCCTCTCAGATGTGTAATCCTCATTAATCAAACGTCCGTCTTCTTGTCGAACTCTCAAATCACCATCAAATCCCAATCTAAGCCCGTTCCTCTACACTTGACAGTTCTTCCTGGTTTTACCCTCAAATCCTGACCTTAGTGAGGTAAGGATGACTTATTTCAAAATGGCCACTTCTCCTTAGTTGGTATGTGTATCCCAATCCCATGGAGGCAAGGGTGAATATGAGATCCTTAAAATGGCTTCTCCTCCCAGACTGCTAGATGTCCTGTCTACTTCATGGTCAGGGTGAGGACATATTCCTTAAGATGGCTGCCTCAATGCGCCTGATGGTTCCCTCTGCCTCGCTCAGGCCCTCTCTCTCTCTCTCTCCCCCGTTCCCCCTTACTCCAACACAACAACACCAAGCCCGGTGGTCTATTTCGAGTGGGCTATTGTACACCCCTGTTACCCCTGCTCTGTACCCTTACAGTGGACCTGCCCTCCTGTAATAAGGAGATTACAGATAGGGCTGAAACGACCTTTACTGTCCTGTCTGACTCTCTGCTTGGACTGAGAAACCCCCTACTAGTGACAGACTGAAGAAGGCTTCCTGTGATCCTGTGATGCACAGAAACAGAATCTGAACTCATTAAAGAACAGAGAACATTTGAACACAACTTATTGAGTGGGAGTTGTTTACATTTCTGTCTGTTTTGACAGCCAATGAACATGGCAAAGATATCGTTGTCAGCCATGAATAACTTCAACAAGCTGCTTTAAAGCTGAAATACTTAATGGTGAAACTGCTACGTCTGTTGAGTCTTGAAAACCCGTCCTTAGGCAACACAGTGACTAGGTTTCAATGATGGACTCTTTTGGCGTAGAGGAAGTACATCACTGCCTACGTCGATAAAGAAAACAAAACCGGGGACTCAAACCACAAGCCAGACATGCCAGAACGTCGCAACTCAAAACCAAAGTTTGCAGGCAAAACCGTTGCAGTGGTTTTAGTGAAGGTTGAAGGTGATCTCCGTATTGCTAGCTACTATTTTGTATTTTATTCAAGCTGATAAAGTATTGATGTAGGCAGTGAGGTAGTTCCTCTCTGCCAAAACAGTCCATCATTGAAACCAGACCCTAGTCGCTGAGTTGCCCAGGGTCGTGTTTTCAAGGCTAACATCTGCTTGAGATATTTCAACAATATACAAGTAACAGCAAACAACAAACTCTGACATCATCCCACTTGCGATGGAACAGCAGAATATGTACTGTCGTTGTTTTTTCCATGCTGCCGAACATGCCTCCGCCTCCGTTCAGTCATCAAAACAATCACCATAACAAAGGCTCTGGGCTGTGGGGTAAAGTACTTAAGTAAAAATACTTTAAGGTACTACATAAGTCGTTTTTTAGGGTATGTGTACTTTCCTATATTTACTTTTACTCCACGACATTCCTAAAGAAAATAATGTACTTTTTACTCCATACATTTTCCCTGACACACTAAAGTACTCGTGTCGTTTAGAGTGCTTAGCAGGACTGGAAAATGGTCCAATTCACACACTTATCAAGAAAACATCCCTAGTCATTCCTACTGCCTCTGATCTGGAGGACTCACTAAAAACAAAAGCTTAGTTTGTAAATGATGTCTGAGTGTTGGAGTGTGCCCCTGGCTATCCACAAGTTAAAAAATCAAGAAAGGAATTTTAAATTATGTATACTTTTACTTTTACTTTTGATACTTAAGTATATTTAAAACCAAATAGTCTTAGAATTTTACTGAAGTAGTATTTTACTGGGTCACTTTTACTTTAACTTGAGTCATATTCTATTAATATTAAGATATCTTTACTTTTACTCAAGTATGACAATTTAACTTTTCCCACCACTGGCTCTGAGGGAGAACATGGTCTCTGTTTCCCCTAAAGCAGATTCGATCTTTAAGTAACTATAAAAAGTAGAGGTGAACTTTTGAATGACGGACCAAAAGCAGAATCACTTTGACAGGCTAAAAACACATGTATACAGAGTGTGGTGGTGGACTACATTGCATTCTAAATCTGAAGGGGATTGTTCACCACTATGTCTGACGTCACTAAATTGATCTCCTGCTTGAGGATATCAAATGTTAGACACGTAGAGCAAATTCTGGAGTGCATATATACCCACCGACAGTGTGAGTCTAAGACATGGGTCTATAACTGCACAGTAAATATATTCTGAGGGTGGGAATCCACCCTGTCAACTAGTCACGGGGTCGTTAAATTACAGTAGAGTTCTGGTTAGCATAGCATGAAACTCCCTAGATCCACAAGGACACTGGAGAGGACAGTCACAATATTTGGCATAACAAACCGTAGTTGTGGAATATGGGCCAGAGGCGTGGGAGGATCACGTTCAAGTCCTCCCAAGCATGGGACTATCCATGTGCTGTTGCATTCTGGTTTCCTTCCCAGAATAACAAAATGACGGAGGTTTGAGAGGCCAGTCTAAGAGCATGCATGTTTGGTAACTTGATGGGGGTTTATATAAGGCAGTCATAACACCTTTATGGATGTTTCATGTAGTCTAAATACCATGTCAGCTAAAATACCAGTTACTTGGATAGCGCTCAGAGAAACATGATGTAACCATTGCGGTGGTTTACATCATTAAACATCTATCGTGGACGTATGAAACTGACAGATTCTCGTGGACAGATGAAACGTTGAGGATCTGTCAAGGCTCACGTCTAATTATGTGATTACAGGCAACAATAGTTTCTGGTTTGGTCTTTTGTTGTTGATTTTTGGACCAATCAGTATGGAGAGAAGAGGGTGCTTAATTTAAGCAGGTGCAGTGATTTTCAAGCCTGTGTGTGGATGATATACAGTTTCCACTAGATTCCACAGCCACAAAGTCAAAATTGTCTGTATCGTAAAAATTCATGAAGACAAAATTTGCCCATGAATAACACCGGTGAAATTAGCGGAAGGGAGGGGCTTGGCTGAGAGCTTCCGTTGGCGAGGGAGGAGACTTCACTTCCTTCCGTTGCGGAAAGGTAACCATAATTGTTAACAGCATTCCCCCCCCAGAAGTAAAACAGCAAATTACAGATTTGCGCAAGCGGATTTTACTTCTGGGTAACCAAGATCATAAGAGTTGTAAAATCATTGAATGTGTGAGGGGGTTACGTTTACAGACTGACCTCATGTCAAGTCATTGAAGTGATTCAGCAGTCAAAGCGTAAACACTACTAAGCCAAATATGATGTGTGAAAAAGTATTACAGTCACAGGCTTGTTGTGGTCAGTACTGACATATGGTGCTTTTTGACTTCTTAAAGGGCCAGCCTCAAAAAAGACCTACATGTGATGCATCCAGTCTTTTCTACATGCATCTATTACCAGAAAAAACACACACACTTCCTCTATCCTTTTATACATCTATATCTCCCACTCCCTCAACCCTCCCTCTCTCTTTCATCATAATGACTGTGACTGAGTGTGACTGTCCATAGCCTCAGCCCCACTGAGGCACTGTGGTGTTGCTATAATTACTTGTGATGTGTACTGGTGCAATAGGAGAGCCCGATGGCATCCACACATCTCTGGAACACGAACCCCCTGGCACATACCATGCCACAAATAAGAGAGGAGGGGATAGAGGGAAGGGAGGAGGGAGAGAACCACAGTCTGGGGCAGGGAAAGAGGGAGAGAGAAAGAGAGAGAGAGAGAAAGAGGGGGGGTGAGAGGGAGAAAGAGAGAGAGAGAGAGAGAGAGAGAGAGAGAGAGAGAGGGGGGGGGGGGAGGGGGTGAGAGAGAGGTGAAAAGAAGGGCAGAGAAAGGGGAGATAGAGTGTCTGAGAAGAGGCTTATTGGTCATGGAGGGAGATAGATGGTCACATGCAGGTTGAATATCACCAGGAGGAGAGAGACAGAGACCCACCAGGAGGAGAGATAGACATAGAGACCCACCAGGAGGAGAGACACAGAGACCCACCAGGAGGAGAGATGGACATAGAGACCCACCAGGAGGAGACACTGAGACCCACAAGGAGGGGGAGAGACACACAGAGACCCATCAGGAGGAGAGAGAGACATAGAGACCCACCAGGAGGGGAGAGACACAGAGACCCACCAGGAGAGAGAGAGAGACACAGAGACCCACCAGGAGAGAGAGAGAGACAGAGACCCACCAGGAGAGAGACACAAAGACCCATCAGGAGGGAAAGAGACACAGAGACCCACCAGGAGAGAGAGAGACACAGAGACCCACCAGGAGGATAGATAGACATAGAGACCCACCAGGAGGACAGAGACACAGAGACCCATCAGGAGGGAGAGAGACACAGAGACCCACCAGGAGAGAGAGAGACACAGAGACCCACCAGGAGGATAGATAGACATAGAGACCCACCAGGAGGACAGAGACACAGAGACCCACCAGGAGAGAGAGAGAGACAGAGACCCACCAGGAAGGAGAGAGGGAGACAGAGACCCACCAGGAGGAGAGAGAGACACAGACATGAGAAGAGAGGTTGAGGAGAGAGGGGGAGAAGGCTGAGGAGAGAGGCAGAGAAGGCTGAGGAGCGAGGGGGAGATGGCTGAGGAGAGAGGGGGAGAAGGCTGAGGAGCGAGGGGGAGACGGCTGAGGAGAGAGGGGGAGAAGGCTGAGGAGAGAGGGGGAGAAGGCTGAGGAGAGAGGCAGAGAAGGCTGAGGAGAGAGGGGAGACGCCTGAGGAGAGAGGGGGAGAAGGCTGAGGAGAGATGGGGAGACGGCTGAGGAGAGAGGGGGAGACGGCTGAGGAGAGAGGGGGAGACGGCTGAGGAGAGAGGGGGAGACGGCTGAGGAGAGAGGGGGAGAAGGCTGAGGAGAGAGGGGAGACGGCTGAGGAGAGAGGGGGAGACGGCTGAGGAGAGAGGGGGAGAAGGCTGAGGAGAGAGGGGGAGAAGGCTGAGGAGAGAGGCAGAGAAGGCTGAGGAGAGAGGGGAGACGGCTGAGGAGAGAGGGGGAGAAGGCTGAGGAGAGAGGGGGAGACGGCTGAGTAGAGAGGGGGAGAAGGCTGAGGAGCGAGGGGGAGACGGCTGAGGAGAGAGGGGGAGAAGGCTGAGGAGAGAGGCAGAGAAGGCTGAGGAGAGAGGGGGAGACGGCTGAGGAGAGAGGGGGAGAAGGCTGAGGAGCGAGGGGTAGAGGGCTGAGGAGAGAGGGGGAGAAGGTATGGGGGCAGAAAGTGATTGTGAGTATGGTGAAGCAGAGATTGTCTGGCGAAGGCCAAAGAAGTCCTGAGGAAATGGAGAGAGGGGAGAGGAGTATGGTGCGATTGCAGAGGAAGAGGGAGATCAAGAGAGAGAGGTGGGAAGAATGAGAACTGATAAAAGGGCAAGGAAATAGATTAATAGAGGGGGGTGGAGTGAGAGCTGAAGGGGAGTATAAAGAAGATGAGATGAGAGGGGAGTGAGTTAGAGTTCCTCGTCTAGCCTTTCAAACAGGCCGATCCATCTCTCTCAGTCGGTTACTGTGAATTCATGCCGTCAGAACTCCCACCCTCAGCAAAGGAGCCCTCCAAAGCATTCTAATTATAGCTAGTATCTTATGAAACAAGGGGATCAGGGCAATGCTTTCGGCTTCACCACGCACAAAGTACAAGAAGTGTCCTTCGTCGTACCGTCTTCCCTTTAATAGCGTTCTCACCGTAAGATTCTGTCCTGCGTCCCAAAATGGATTCCTATGTCCTTAAATGGGGAAGACGGGCTCATGGTAATGGCTGCAGCGGAATAGGTGGAATGGTATCAAATACAATTTACTCTGTTCCAGCCATTATTATGAGCCGTCGTCAGCAGCCTCCACTGCCACTATATAGGGAGTAGAGTGCAATTTGGGACACAGACAGACAACGTGTTGGGTGGCATTGGGTTGTGGGACATTACGTGGGGAGCTCCAGTTACATCTGTTCATTCTCTCATGTGATGTGGTCCAGACTAATGACATGGCCTTTACTGACTGGTGAGCCACATAGCATTTGTCTGATTCCTTTACTAGATTTATTAAAGGGACAGCTCTGCAGGCCCAAATGTGATACTGTAAACACACAAATAAATACACAAACATCTATTAACAGTCATTCAAATGGAGTAATCTCTCTCTCTCTCCATCTCTCAGTTACACCCTGGACAAAATGGCCGCCATATCACTTCAGTTTGCTCCAAACTGCAAAACAACAATCATCCAACCAGGGGGTCAGAAGGTGAAGGGTTCAACTGCTAAAAGATCACAGCGACAGATGACATGGGGGGGTCACACCAGCACCACCCTAAACCGCTACGTCTCAATTTAGACTGAGGAGTCAAATTTAACCTCACCCCTCTCAAGACAAGTGTTGCTAGCTGACGGCTTCTACAGTAGAAGTCGTTTTGAAGGAGCAGGGTTGAAGTACTTTTGAAAGAGCAAGGGTTTTCTAGAGTGGAATGGACAGCTATTTGAGATGGAATTAAATCAATATACCACCAGCAAACCTGTTGGGTACATTGCTGTTGGCTTTTGTAAAGATTGGTCCTTTGCTTACCGAGCACCTTTTAAAAAGTAGATGGATAACAGATGTTCCCCTGCATGCTTCCCTTGTAGACTTACACAATGTTTTGTGAGGGTTGTCCCCATGTTTCAATACTTAGCAAACACAGATGAATCATAATGTTGTCCCAATGTTTCCCCAACGTTACCTTCTCCCAGGTCCATAACGGCAAGCAGGGCGCTGCTCTGAGCCTCCCCCAGGCAGTTGCTGGCCACGCAGGTATAGAGACCAGCGTCACTGGCCTTGCAATCCCTGATCCACAGACCCCCAACATCCTTCTCCCCAGGCGGGGCCAGGAGATCATTGTTACGGTACCAAAACAGAGAGGGGGCAGGTTGACCCCCCACAGACACCCTCAGGCGGATATCACACCCTGTCCCCACTGCAGCCTTGCGGAGCTTGCGCAGGAACACCGGCGGGGTTCGACCTGGGTCCCCTGTGTCCGGAACTACCTGGTCCTGGGAAACTTTGGCCCGTTTGGAGGGGATACCAGGACTGAGGTGTGTGCTGCCTTCTGCCATTTTCTTTGGGTTGGTGCTCATAGTTCTGAACACTTCATGTTCAACAAGTGACAGCCTTTTAGATATGGGTTGCAGTTACTGAGTGTATGGAACAATCCTTATGAAATCATTCATTGGTACTTCTATTCCTTGGTTGGTCAGAGGTACCTCTCAGCATTCCAATTTGATCTGGAGTCTGTGGTTACATAGATATACAGTAAGTTACTGCCACAAATGAAATGAACATGCAGCTGCAACGATGAAGTCCACTTATGGAGACGCAAATAAAACACAGAAGGTAACCAATTAACTTATCATCATAACGTTACCCCAAATCCCTCAATAAATATCATGCCAGTGGAGGGACAACATGCCTTTAACCCAATTATGAACCCCTGATAATGAACTTACCTCGTCACCTCCCAGAAAAATATGCAATCCATTTTTTTCACATCCTAGCAAAGTCCAGTTAAGGTAACAAGATCTGGGAAGCCAAATATTTCATCTGGAACAAATTAAAGTGTCCTCTCTCTGCCTGCCCTCCTGTCCACTGGAGCCCCTGGTGTAAGTCCACCTGGATCATCTAGACTTAGCCGCCATCGCTACGGCCCTTTGAAGGGGGTCTGGGGCTCTGCTTACACCCCACCGAAGAGTGGAGAGAGAGAGAGATCTGACCTATGGAGGCTCCAATGTCACCACTATCCAAACTGGCTCTACTTGGACTCAAGGAGAGTGGCTCTAGTGCACCCACACTACTCTTTAATTCTTGTCAGGAGTTAAGCTCCCTCTCTCTCCCTCGCTCCCTCTCTCTCCCTCGCTCCCTGTCTCTCCCTCGTACCCTCTCTCTCCCTCGCTCCTTCTCTCTCCCTCGCTCTCTCTCTTTCCCTCTCTTTCCCTTGCTCCCTCTCTCTCCCTCGCTCCCTCTCTCTCCCTCTCTTTCCCTTGCTCCCTCTCTTTCACTCACTCCCCGTGGTCGAGTCTCCTGGTAGGTGACGGGCAAGTGCCCACAGCCTTGAAGTGACAGCTGCGTCCTGGATAGGTCACATTTTTTGGGCAGCCCATGTGTGTGTGTGTGTGTGTGTGTGTGTGTGTGTGTGTGTGTGTGTGTGTGTGTGTGTGTGTGTGTGTGCGTGTGTGCGTGTGTGCGTGTGCATGCGTCAGAGTAGAGAGGGGAGCCAAGGGGAGTAGATAAATGTGTTCTGATTCTAAGTCAAAGCTAGGCACCCAGCAACATAAGAGCACATGCATACTAACAACTACGGGTAGTTCACATGCATACTAAAACTACGGGTAGTTCACATGCATACTAACAACTACGGGTAGTTCACATGCATACTAACAACTACGGGTAGTTCACATGCATACTAAAACTACGGGTAGTTCACATGCATACTAACAACTACGGGTAGTTCACATGCATACTAACAAATACTGGTAGCTCACATGCATACTAACAACTACTGGTAGTTCACATGCATACTAACAACTACTGGTGGCTCACATGCATACTAACAACTACTGGTAGCTCACATGCATACTAACAACTACTGGTAGCTCACATGCATACTAACAACTACTGGTAGCTCATATGCATACTAACAACTACTGGTAGCTCACATGCATACTAACAACTACTGGTAACTCACATGCATACTAACAACTACTGGTTGCTCACAAGGAAATAAAGCCAAAAAAACGTAATTACTTCTCTAACTCTGTTCAAATATCTTAAATCTTGTGTTTTTGTTTTGCAATAGGTTGCATCATATTAGATTATTAATTGGTCATTTATAACCTCATACGTCATTGACAGCTTGTCATCATGACTAACTCTGGGTCACAGCAGTAGGAGGAGAACCATGTGTGCTGGTACGGGATGAATAAACCCCATCTACAGCTCCTCTGTCTATCTGGTCACCATGGAAACAGACTATATAGGGCCGTGGACTTGGACCAGAGTCATATATTTAGAGAGTACATCCTCTGACTTGGGCAAAGATCATCCTCTGGTCTAGGCCTCAAGCAGAGCATGGACCAAATGGTGATGTGTGCAAAGAGGAGACATATTGCTAATAAACAATGCAGTGTCTGTCTGTCTGTCTAGCTTACCAATTATAGTCTTCACACCAACGTGCAGTGTTGGGAAATTATTTTTCATGTTGAATTATGTGCAACCAACACTTTGTTAAGAGTATCATATTGATAAAAAAAACGCCAGTTCCGATTATTTGAAGCAGCTTTGAATAGAGAACTCGCCATTTAGGATGCACCTGCGGTGATGATGGTAGCGCATCTGGTGTTTATTTTCAGGCAAAA